>NC_092342.1:218326153-218629038 GCF_046630445.1 Rutidosis leptorrhynchoides
TGTCCCATTTAGAAACTCAGTATGACTTACTGTAATATAATCACGTTGATCAAGTGTCATTATATTATACTAACTCATGCATCAATTCCCCACATTACTTCAATAACATTCATATTTTAAGCTCAAAAGTTTACAGAATATAGAAACTAACAGTTTCTATATGATGTAACACGGATAGCACGATGAGATTAATGATTTCAGATAAGAACAGTTATGAAAATATCTTCAGAAATATGGAGGATGTTTATATTGAAAGATACGATGATAACTTGGAATTTCTAATATCGATGGATGATGAAGAAGATTTATCCGTAAGGGTTTAGATTCGGAAGCATGGTACTCACTAAAGATTTCATCAGAAATAGAATCATCAGATTCTTTAAATACAGAGTTTGGTCCTTGTATTTGTCCTTGATCTTCTTCGTGGTTAGCTCAATCCATTTTTCAGTTCTAACTTTTCTGAGCTTTTCCAACATTACTATTCTTTATCATTAAACTTCCGACAATTAAGGTTGTTTACAATTGTCTACAGTTTCTGCTGCTTCATTCAACTTTTTCAACATTCAGAGTATTGATTTGTAGACCGAGTGTTGTTCAGAATTTTTTTTTTTTTTTTTTTTGGAATAAAAGAACATAATTCTAAAAGATAAATATTATACATATAACTGTTGATGTAGATATGCTGTGCGTTTTCAAAGTACTGATTGCTTGATTCCCGGTAATTGGTATGGCAGTTCTCGTTACAAGATGCGGATGAGTATATGATAGGGTTTCAATGAATAAATACAATGATTTGTCAGAGAGGTATAAGCCAAGAAACAACGAGGTTACTGGTACATCTGCTGTTAATATGGTAGAATATGAAAGGTTCCCCGGTAACAATAAAAGAGCACGCATATATATCAAGATTATAATAAGGTTGTTTCGAACGAAAAATCAAAGTTGTCTTGTTGGAGCTGTGACAAAATTCGCTACTTTGAAAAGGGATTATCAAGTTATTTTGGGTAATAATAACATTAAGGAATTAGCACGACTACGTGTTAAACGTTTACTCAGTTTCCGAGAGTTTTTCAGATGCATAACTATATGCATCAATATTTTCTTCCGTAGATGAAGTGCGGTTGGTTCAACCTCTAGATTGAGGTGTTTTTAGGAATTATGAAAGGTTTGAATCGCAGATTGTAATCGTCAAGATACAAATGAGGCTTAAGATGAGATCAAGTGGCAAACTTAAAGAATTGTTTAGTTTCATATGTTATAATCAATATTTTAAATCATTTTAATTGTCCAATGTTGATAGTCCACAATTAGCAGTGTACAAATAATAATTCCCATATAGTTTACTATATAATATTCAAATTAATTAATACGTATCGTGACCCGTGTACATGTCTCAGACTCGATCACAACTCAAACTATATATATTATTGTAGAATCAACCTCAACCCTGTATAGAGAACTCGATCATTACTGCATATAGAGTGTCTATGGTGATTCCAAATAATATGTATAGATGCGTCGATATGATATGTCAAAACCTTGTATACGCGTTCCGATATTTAAAGTGCGTAAAAATAAATAACAGAAATTAAATGACAATAAATAAAATTGTGAGAATGTAAATTGCGAGAATGTAAATTGCGATAAATAAAATGTAACCAGTTAGCTAGGAACAGTTAGCTAAGAACAGTTAGCGTAGATTTCTTAACAACATTTCATATTGTTAATTAGTCCGTTTCTAATCAATTTTTATTGTGTTCATTATTTCTTCATTATGCCACTTGTTGGATTCTGGTAAGTCAAAATTCAAATATGAAATTGAATTAAAATGGTTATTCTGTGGTGAACGGATTCGTATCTTTGTAGATGTAAGTAGGATAGTAAAGGAATGTTGAATCAGATTTGAAGAATGTACAGTGTAACTTATTAATGTGAAATCTTAAATATTCCTCGGGTATTACCTACCCGTTAAAATATTTTCATCATTAACAGTTTGTACAAAAGAATTTTTAATTACAATCTTTATGAAAACATATATACATATATATTTTCTTCAGATGTAATTATGGATTTAATGAGTTACTATGATATTAACTCATCTGATTTACCGTTAGAACAAGAATATATAATCTCTTAAACATTAGAGATTACATAATCGCCATGTCGAATGAAGATAAATGATGTAGAACGATACGTAGAACGATGATTATACTCGAGGTATAGAATGAGATGTTGAGGTTTGTTCTGCAGATGTTGTTGTTGATGGTACTGGTGTTACTGGTGATGTTGCTGAAGCTGGTAGGTTTTGCACCATGTTTTCCAGATTGATTACTCGTGCACGAAATCCGTTGACTTCTTCTATTATTTCGGGATGATTGTCGGTCAGAACGGGCGGATGAATAAGATCTAGAATTTGAGATAGTATATAATCATGGCGAGATATCGGGGGAATGAGGGTGAAAATGGTGTTTCGAACTGGTTCACTGATAAGTGCTTCAGGTTCATCGCCAAGAGGTAAATTCAGTTGGTGAAAAGGATCGCCTTCTTCACGTCTCCATTGATTAAGTCGACTACGAACTCATCCGATGAATTGGGGATGATCGATTGATTGACCCATTCCTGTTACACTGCTTTCGGAGCTCGAGTGAAACTCCATATCGGAATAGCTGTCGGAATCCGATGAATTCGAACTGGTTGAGGGATTCATCTAGTACGATCAGATGAAAGATTTTCGATAAGAAATAGATTATAGGATGTAGATTAGTACACTGCAATACATAATTTACATATGCATATATAATACTAAAATCCCATAAGTTACGGAGGAATCTACGAAAATTGTCAGGCAAAGTCTACAGTAACAGATATGCTAAGATATGAATTAGCAGATACGCAAAGATACGAGTTTTGTCTATACACTATTCATACAATCAATGCAGTAAGATGTGTCTAGACTAAGAATGATAAGCAGATGATTTCCGACTAGAAATGATAAGCAAAACTGTTGACATGCAGAAACGATCGAAGTCCAGACTCACTAAGGCATCCTAACGACTATTAGTTAGACACACTAATGCAAGACCTGGTTCGCTAAGACCACCGCTCTAATACCAACTGAAAGGACCCGTTCATATCCATTCGAACGAAGTCCACATCGATTACAAATGATTCACAATGGTTGATTACATCGCGAGGTATTTGACCTCAATATGATACATTTTATAAATATTGCATTCGTTTTTAAAAGACAAACTTGCTTTACATCAAAAGTTGATGGAATTTATACCATTTCATACTATATTCAATGATAATTGACTTAATAATAATCTCGATGAACTCAACGACTCGAATGCAACGTCTTTTGAATTATGTCATGAATGACTCCAAGTAATATCTCTAAAATGAGCAAATGCACAGCGGAAGATTTCTTTAATACCTGAGAATAAACATGCTTTAAAGTGTCAACCAAAAGGTTGGTGAGTTCATTAGTTTAACATAAATAATCATTTCCATCATTTTAATAGACCACAAGGTTTTCATTTTTTTCAGTTCTCATACATATACGTCCCATGCATAGAGACAAAATATCATTCATATGGATTGAACACCTGGTAACCGATATTAACAAAATGCATATAAGAATATCCCCATCATTCCGGGATCCTCCTTCAGACATGATATAAATTTCAAAGTACTAAAGCATCCAGTACTTTGGATGGGGCTTGTTTGGCCCAATAGATCTATCTTTAGGATTCGCGTCAATTAGGGTGTCTATTCCCTAATTCTTAGATTACCAGACTTAATAAAAAGGGGCATATTCGATTTCGATCATTCAACCATATAATGTAGTTTTGATTACTTGTGTCTATTTTGTAAAAA
The DNA here is from genome assembly GCF_046630445.1 of Rutidosis leptorrhynchoides. Taxonomy (NCBI): domain Eukaryota; kingdom Viridiplantae; phylum Streptophyta; class Magnoliopsida; order Asterales; family Asteraceae; genus Rutidosis; species Rutidosis leptorrhynchoides. The sequence continues at coordinate 218,330,033 of NC_092342.1, forward strand.
CATTTATAAAAATTGCGCATGTATTCTCAACCAAAAAATATAAAGAGTAAAAAGGGCAAATGAAACTCACGCATATAAATATTGTAAAATAGTTAATAAAGCATTTGCATGTATTCTCAGCCCAAAAATGTAAAGATTAAAAGGTAATTAAATGAAACTCACACATATAAATATTGTAAAACAGTTAATAAAGCATTTGCATGTATTCTCAGCCCAAAAATGTAATGAGTAAAAAGGGAGCAAATGAACTCACCTAATGTATTTTGTAGTAAAAATACATATGACGATACTTAACAACTGAACAATGCAGGGTTAGCCTCGGATTCACGAACCTATATCATTTATATATTTATTAATACACATAATTGTAATTGAATAAATATATATATAGATTTATTAGTTATATCCTTTTTATATTAATAATATATATTTCATATATTCATTTGGTACATAAAAATATTAAGTTTGTTGTGTTATATGTATTAATTATATTTATATATCAATTTCATTTGGTTGTTAAAGTTGTATTTTGATAATACTAAATTAATGCTTTAGGTGATAACAATAATAATAATGATAATACTAATAATAATGATAATAGTGTTATTAATTCTATAAACGATAATATTAATGATAGTTTTTATAATAATCTCATAGTAATGGTAATAAAATTAATAGTTTTGATAATAATACCTAATACTCAATAATAACAATAATAGTTATAACAATCTTTTTACTAGTGATAATTTTAATAATAATACATTTTGTTAATAACAATAATAAAATCTTCATATTTAATTTCTAAAACAATAATTAAAGTTTCTATAGCAACAATTCGTAACCCCTAATTATAATATTAGTAGTAATATTTATCATAATAATAATATTTGGTGATAATACTAGTACTAGTAATAATAATAATATTAATATTAATGATAATAACAATACTACTAGTAAGTCATAATGAAAACATAACAATACAAGTAATAATAATAAGAATTAATAATAATAATAATAATAATAATAATAATAATAATAATAATAATAATAATAATAATAATAATAATAATAATAATAATAATAATAATAGAATTAGAAAACTACCTTAAGTGAAATGGGTTTCCAAAAAAATAACATGGCAGCCCCTGGACTCGAACCCGAGACCTCTCGGTTACATAAACACCCCCAAGACCATCGAATCCTTTCTGTTTTTCCTGAACTTTTTGCATCCAATATTCATTTATCTAACATTCCTGTTATCTCCTTCTTCATCTTCTTTTAAAAAAAAATCAATCGTTCCAAAGACTTAATCTTCAAAATAGAGTCTTAATTATTTCAAGATACTAACAATTCAATATTTATTGTTTATCTAATGTTTGTTTTCAATTGAAAACGAAAAAAACAAAAAAAAAAACAAATACCTGCTGTTCGTCGCTGGTATTTAAAAAAAATTGATTTCATAATTCATACAGTTTTAGACATTTGTTATAACATGAAACACGTTCTAAAACATTTATAGAAACTATTTGAATCGTCAATTTACCTTGAAACATCACAGAAAGTTCTAATTTGATTGATGAACGAAGGTTGACTTTTTGAATAAATAACTTTGACTCAGGAATTCAAAGTGAATATCGAAAATTGGATCGTGAAATTTTGCAGGAAGTTTAAGTGTATGATTCCTAATAACTTCACATTTACAGATTTCGTTAATTGATTCGATTTTTGATTTTGGCCAAAAAGTGGAGTTACAGAGGACACGGTCTGAAGAAAGAAGAAAAAAAAATTTATATCAGCTTTTCGTTGGATTACTGAAGATAAGGTAGATCATAACGTGCAGTCAACCAATCCAAACAGAACAATCCAAAAAAATAAAAACAGAAAATGAAAGGTAACAAATTTCGTACGACTTGTGATTCTGAAATCTAAAAGTTTTGTTTCTATCCAATTATTATAGATTTATAAGGAGCAGGTAAGAAAGAAAAAAAAATAACATAAGAAGGATGTAAATCAGAATCTATCTGTTGTATATGTATATATCTGTATCTTTATATATTTATCTATATATGTCTGTATTTTTTTTATATAAATCTGTATTTTATGTTTGTATATATATATATATACGATTTTTATATATTTATATGAATATGTATGATTAGTGTACCAGTATATGTATCTACATTCGTATATCGTGTATGTATATCTTTTTATATATCTGTATTTAGATTTTCGTATATATGTATATATCAGCTATATATATATTAACTTCTGTAATATCAATTAATAATATAAATGTATTTAGAAAAAAAAATCTGTTTTTAATAAGGATACTAGTAATTATAACAATAGAATTAATAATAATAATAATACTAATTATAAAAATGATATTAATAATACTCTTAATGATAATAATAATTAAATTGTGTTATTTTCTAGTAACTATAATAATGATAATAAAAATATTAAATTTAATACTAATTAATAATATATATATATATATATATAAATATATATATATATATATATATATATATATATATATATATATATATATATATATATATATATATATATATATATATATATATATATGTGTGTGTGTGTGTGTGTGTGTGTGTGTGTGTGTTATATATTGAAAATAAGAAATATTACTAATACATGGTATTAATTATTAATGTTAGTAATGATAATGAAAGTAATAACAATTATATTTCAAACTTGTAATTAGTTTGATATAATATTTAATAAACATTATAATATCTTTTATCGAATATTGAATATTTATAAATTTTATTTATATATTACTATATATATATATATATATATATATATGTATATATATATATATCATTACTTATGTATAGGTTTCATATATATATATATATATATATATATATATATATATATATATATATATATATATATATATATATATATATATATATATATTCATAGTAACTTATTTATTCTGTTTATTAGTTTACACTTTTAATTCCAAATGATTAACTTGTATTTTATTTATGCAAAGTATTATATATACTCTAATATTTATATTTACATATTTATTTACAGACAATAATTCGTGAATCATCGAGAATAGTCAAATGGTAATTGATTACATGAATATAATTCCAAAACTTTTTAGACTCAATATTACAGATTTTTGCTTATCGTGTCGGGAACATATAAAGATTTAAATTTGGTCGGAAATTCCCGGGTCATCACACCGAAATGATGGGGATATTCTATATGCATCTTGTTAAGGTCGGTTACCAGGTGTTCAACATATGAATGATTTTTATCTCTATGCAGTTTGCGAAATGCCTGATATGAGATGTGTTATAAAAATGAAATCTTGTGGTCTATTATTATGATTTGATAATATGTAGGTTAAACCTATAACTCACCAATAATTTTGTTGACATTTTAAACATGTTTATTCTCAGGTGATTATTAAGAACTTTCGTGGTTGCATACTAAATTAAGGACAAGATTTGGAGTCCATGCTTGTAAAATATTGTTTAAAAACTGCATTCGAAGACTTATGTTGATGTGTAATATTATTGTAAACCATTATGTATTGCTCGTGTGAAAAACGCTATATTTTTTATTATCATTATTTGATAATCGTCGTAATATTTTAAAGGTTATGGTTTGTTCTAAAATCGAATGCAGTCTTTGAAAAACATCTCATATAGAGGTCAAAACCTCGCAACAAAATCAATTAATATGGAACGTTTATAATAAATATGAATGGGAAATTTCAGTTGGTATCAGAGCGTTGGTCTTAGAGAACCAGAAATTTGCATTAGTGTGTCTTATCGAGTTTGTTAGGATACATTAGTGAGTCTGGACTTCGACCGTGTTTTCTTTAAAAACGATTGCTTAACACTTTTGTTGAAAACTATATGTAATTATTATGTGATATATTAACCTCTTAATATGTTTGATATTGTGTGATAGATGTCTACCACTAGTACAAATCCCATCGACTCACCTGATAATAATGAAGAGTCGAATATACTTTGGGAAGATTCACAAATTCCCGAAGAGGAGGAACCGGAAGAAGAGGAACCGGAAGAAGAGGAACCGGAAGAGGAGGAACCGGAAAAAGAAGAGGTTTCAGAGGAAGAAATATTGATACCTACAGTAAATCGATTAAATAAAAGAAAATTCTCAACCAACGGACCAACGTTAAAAATGGTCAATGGTGTTTCCGCCAAGGAAGCAAAATATTGGGAAGATTACTAATTTTATGATGAATCGGATCCCGATGAGGATTCCGATGATAATATAGAAATTACCTCGACCCAATTTAATAAAGAAAAAGAAAATAATAAGGGAAAAGGTATAAAAATAGAGAAACCTGATTCCAACCTCGATGAACTTTATATGTATCGGCAACGTCCGTATTTCCTAAATTGTAACAATAACCCGGGAACCTCTAAACCACCAGGTTTTTCTAAACCATTGTGGAAAATGACGGCTTGTATTAGAGGAACACCATATATCCCTAGAAAATTAGGAAAACGAACCAAGTCTGAAGAAGAAAAAACACCGTAAAACCGGACATACGCCGTCGTAGTAACACCGCGGGCTGTTTTGGGTTTGATAATTAAAAACTATGATAAACTTTGATTTAAAAGTTGTTATTCTGGAAAAATTATTTTTCTTATGAACATGAAACTATATCCAAAAATCATGTTTAACTCAAAGTGGAAGTATGTTTTTCAAAATGGTTATCAAGACGTCGTTCTTTCGACTGAAATGACTACCTCTTACAAAAATGACTTGTAACTTATATTTCTGACTATAAACCTATACTTTTTCTACTTAGATTCATAAAATAGAGTTCAATATGAAACCATAGAAATTTGATTCACTCAAAACGGATTTAAAACGAAGAAGTTATGGGTAAAACAAGATTGGATATTTTTTGATTGTTGTAGCTACGGGAAATATTGTAACAATTCTATACAAATCATATCCTAGCTAACTTATATTGTATTATACATGTATTCTAATATATTATGTAATCTTAGGATACCATAGACACGTATGCAAATGTTTTGACATATCATATCGACCCATATATACATATTATTTGGAACAACCATAGACACTCTATATGCAGTAATGTTGGAGTTAGCTATACAGGGTTGAGGTTGAATCCAAAAATATATATACTTTGAGTTGTGATCTAGCCTGAGACGTGTATACACAGGGTCGTGGATTGATTCAAGATAATATATATCGATTTATTTCTGTACATCTAATTGTGGACAACTAGTTGTAGGTTACTAACGAGGACAGCTGACTTAATAAACTTAAAACATTAAAACGTATTAAAAATGTTGTAAATATATTTTGAACATACTTTGATATATATATACATATTTGTTATAGGTTCGTGAATCGACCAGTGGCCAAGTCTTACTTCCCGACGAAGTAAAAATCTGTGAAAGTGAGTTATAGTCCCACTTTTAAAATCTAATATTTTGGGATGAGAATACATGCAGTTTTATAAATGTTTTACGAAATAGAAACAAGTAATTGAAACTACATTATATGGGTGAATGATAGAAGCCGAATATGCCCCTTTTGCTTGGTAACCTAAGAATTAGTAAACCGATCTACTAATTGACGCGAATCCTAAATATAGATCTATTGGGCCTAACGAACCCCATCCAAAGTACCGGATGCTTTAATACTTTGATGTTGTTTTTATCATGTCCGAAGGACTTCCCGAAATGATAGGGGATATTCTTATATGCATCTTGTTAATGTCGGTTACCAGGTGTTCACCATATGAATGATTTTTATCTCCATGTATGGGATGTATATTGAAATATGAAATCTTATGGTCTATCATTATGATTTGATAATATATAGATTAAACCTATAACTCACCAAAATTTTTGTTGACGTTTTAAGCATGTTTATTCTCAGGTGATTATTAAGAGCTTCCGCTGTTGCATACTAAAATAAGGACAAGATTTGGAGTTCATGCTTGTATGATATTATGTAAAAACTGCATTCAAGAAACTTATTTTTGATGTAATATATTCTTATTGTAAACCATTATGTAATGGTCGTGTGTAAACAATATATTTTAGATTATCATTAGTTGATAATCTACGTAATGCTTTTTAAACCTTTATAGATAAAATAAAGGTTATGGTTGTTTTAAAAATGAATGCAGTCGTTGAAAAACGTCTCATATAGAGGTCAAAACCTCGCGACGAAATCAATTAATATGGAACGTTTATAATCAATATGAACGGGACATTTCAGTTAGTATCCGAGCGTTGGTCTTAGAGAACCAGAAAATTGCATTAATGTGTCTTACTGAGTTTGTTAGGATGCATTAGTGAGTCTGGACTTCGACCGTGTTTTTCTTCAAAAACGATTGCTTAACATTTTTTTTTGTTGGAAACTATATATTATTAACATGTAAATATTATGTGATATATTAATCTCTTAACGTGTTTGATATTGTGTGATAGATGTCTACCTCTAGTACAAATCCCATTAATTCACCTAATAATAATGAAGAGTCAAATATATTTTGGGAAGATTCACAAATTCCCGAAGAGGAACCGGAAGAGGAGGAACTGGAAGAAGAGGAACCAGAAGAGGAGGAATTGGAAGAAGAGGAACCAGAAGAAGAAGAGGTTCCGGAGGAAGAAATATTGATACCTATAGTAAATCGATTAAATAAAAGAAAATCCTCAACCAACGGACCAAAGTTAATAATGGTCAATGGTGTTTCCGCTGAGGAAGAAAAATATTGGGAAGATTACCAATTTTTCGATGAATCGGATCTCGATGACGATTCCGATGATGTTATAGAAATTACCTCGACCCAATTTAATATAGCGAAAGAAAATAATAAGGGAAAAGGTATAAAAATAGAGAAATCCGATTCCAACCCTGATGAACTTTATATGTATCGACAACATCCGTATTTCCTAAAATGTAACAATGACCCGGGAACCTCTAAACCACCATGTTTTTCTAAACCATTATGGAAAACGACGGCTCGTATTAGAGGAACACCATATATTCCTAGAAAATTAGGAAAACAAACCAAGTCCGAAGAAGAAGAAACCAGTGATTCAGATTAGAGGGTTGTAATCATGTTGTGTATTATATGTATTGTAGTGTGCTTGTACTTTTATGTTCTATGTAAAAATTGCTTGTATTGTTTGTTAATTATCTTTTACGAATCTAATCCTTGTCTATTTTACAGTATAAAAACAAAATGGACGTTAAGGGTAGACAACTGAATATTTTAGAAGACCTACCAGAGGATATGATTGAGGAAATCTTGTCTAGAGTCGGTCAGAATTCATCAGAATATTTAGTTATGGCGAAATTAACTTGTAAAACATTTGAAAGACTTTTTAGAAATGCCTTAGTTTATAAAAGGCTTTCCTTTGATAGGTGGGGTATATCACATTGGGGAGACCGTAAGTTACGCCGTGTTTTCTTTAAAGCGTTAAATGCGGGGAACCCAAATGCAATTTTACGCTACGGGTTAAGAACCTATTTTGACTCAACATATCCCAACATAAGATTTCGTGAGTTAGAAAGAGCTTCTAACATGCAACATGAAGAAGCATGTTATGCTTACGGGTTAATAATGTTCGCTTCTCATCAAATTGAGAAAAAGAACATTGGGTTGCAACTTTTAAATAAAACATTCCCACAAGTGATGGACTCGGTAGTTGAGATGAGAAACAAGGTTTTTAGATTGTTACGGGGCTGTTGGGCATTACGAAACCCTCGTCCTTTTGAAGACATTACAACATGCTACTTAGCCAATGGTCATAACGGTTACTTTCCACAAAATCAAGGATGGGAAGTCATTTTAGTAAAACCAGAATGCATGACTTGTTTCTGGACTTATGAATTACGTGTCTTTATTTCTTTTGCTGAACAACTTGTGTATTAACTAGAATTGCCTTTATAGCTGCCGAGTAGCAATGTTATTATGTGTTATATTTCATCCTATATGTATAATAGCGGTATTGTAAGTTTGTAATATTTTGTATAAAGTTTGAACGCGAAATTTTATTGTAATAAGTTTTTCATATAGAAGCGTAGTAGTTAAGTTGTATAGTAGCTAGTAAGTATGAACTTAACGGGTAGATACTACCCGAATTAAAACTATAAAATGCTAATATGAAGAAAAAGCTTTTATAAATAAGTTCATATTATGCTACGAAATACTATTGACAACTCTTAAATTCTATATGATTAACTCAATTCTTTTGGCTATTTTTGAAGGAAATGGCACCGGCAACTCGTCAGAATTTGAACATGAGTGAGAAAGACTTCCGTGTTTTCCTTACAGCAAACATAGCCGCAGTACAGGCTGCGATGTAAAATAACAATAATTCTGGATCTAGCAGTGGAACTAATTCCACAAGAAATCGTGTAGGATGCTCCTACAAAGAATTCACTGCCTGCAAACCTTTGGAATTTGATGGAACCGAAGGGCCAATTGGATTGAAACGGTGGACCGAGAAGGTCGAATCGGTGTTTGTCACAAGTAAGTGTACTGAAGCGGACAAAGTTAAGTACGCTACGCATACCTTCACAGGTACGGCGTTAACATGGTGGAATACCTATCTTGAGCAGGTAGGACAAGATGCTGCTTACGCACTACCATGGTCAGCATTCAAGCAATTGATGAACTAGCAGTACCGTCCTAGAAATGAGGTCAATAAGCTCAAGGCAGAGCTTAGAGATTTACGAACACAAGAGTTCGACATTACCACGTATGAACGACGATTCACAGAGTTGTGCCTATTGTGTCCAGGAACGTTCGAAGATGAAGAAGAGAAGATCGACACATTTGTAAAAGGGTTACCAGTAAGGATTCAAGAAGATGTGAGTTCACACGAGCCCGCTTCCATACAGAAGGCAAGTCGAGTGGCTCATAAACTCATAAATCAGATTGATGGGAGAATTAAAGAACAGGCGGTCAAAGAAGCCAACACGAAATAACTCAAGAGGAAGTAGGAGGAAAACAGTGACAAGAGTCACCAGTACAACAACAACAACAACAATTACAACCACAATCGCAACAACCATCCCAACAACCGCAACAACAATTGCAACAATAACCGCAATCCTAACAATAACTACAACAAACATCCCAATAACAACAACAACTACAACAAACGTCCCAACAACAACAATTACAATAATCGTCCCAACAACAATAACAACCTCAACAACAACAATAATCAGAAACATCAATGCCAAAGGGGTGAAGAGAATCACTCGGGGTTCTGCACAACAATTTGCAACAGGTGTAAAAAAAATGGTCATAGCGCAACAAAGTGTGAGGTCTACGGACCAATGTATAACAGAACTAAAGGAACAAATAATGCCGGAACGAGTAATGTCGGAACAAGTAGTGTCGGAGCAAGTACTGCCAATGTAGTCTGTTATAAATGTGGAAAACCGGGCCACATTATTAAAAATTGCCCAAATCAGGGGAATACTAATGGGCAGGGTCGCAGAAGAGTTTTCAATATTAATACGGCAGAAGTGCAGGAAGACCCGGAGCTTGTTACGGGTACGTTTCTCATTGACAATAAATCTGCTTAGGTTTTATTTGATTCGGGTGCGAATAGAAGCTATATGAGTAGAGATTTTTGTGCTAAACTAAGTTGCTCACCGACGCCTTTGGATAATAAATTTTTACTCGAATTAGCAAATGGTAAATTAATTACAGCGGATAATATATGTCGGAATCGAGAAATTAAACTGGTTAACGAAACATTTAAGATTGACTTGATACCAGTAGAGTTAGGGAGTTTTGATGTGATAATCGGTATGGATTGGTTGACAGAAGTGAAAGCAGAGATCGTTTGTTACAAAAATGCAATTCGCATTATACGAGAAAAAGGAAAACCCTTAATGGTGTACGGAGAAAAGAGCAATGCGAAGTTAAACCTTATTAGTAACCTGAAGGCACAAAAACTAATAAGAAAAGGATGCTATGTTGTGCTAGCACATGTCGAGAAAGTCAATTCTGAAGAAAAGAACATCAATGATGTTCCCGTGGCAAAAGAATTTCATGATGTATTTCCGAAAGAATTACCGGGACTACCTCCACACCGATCCGTTGAATTTCAAATAGACCTTGTACCGGGACCTGTACCAATAGCTCGTGCTCCATACAGACTCGCACCTAGCGAAATGAAGTAACTTCAGAGCCAATTACAAAAACTTTAAGAGCGTGGTTTCATTCGACCAAGCACATCACCGTGGGGAGCTCCTGTTTTGTTTGTCAAGAAGAAGGATGGTACATTTAGGTTATGTATCAACTACCGAGAGTTGAACAAACTTACCATCAAGAACCGCTACCCACTACCAATAATTGATGACTTATTTGATCAACTACAAGGCTCGTCGGTTTATTCGAAGATTGATTTACGTTCTTGGTATCATCAAATGCGGGTGAAGGAGGATGATATTCTAAAGACTACTTTTAGAACGCGTTGCGGTCATTACAAGTTTATGGTTATGCCGTTTGGGTTGACTAACGCACCAACTGTGTTCATGGACCTCATGAACCGAGTGTGTGGACCATACCTTGACAAGTTTGTCATTGTTTTCATCGATGACATACTTATTTACTCGAAGAATGATCAAGAGCACGAAGAACATTTGAGAAAAGTACTAGAGTTGCTGAGGAAAGAAAAACTGTACGCTAAGTTTTCAAAGTGTGCATTTTGGTTGGAAGAAGTTCAATTCCTCGGTCACATAGTGAACAAAGAAGGTATTCAGGTGGATCTAGCAAAGATTGAAACTGTTGAAAAGTGGGAAACCCCAAAAACTCCGAAGCATATACGCCAATTCTTAGGACTAACTGGTTACTACAGAAGGTTCATCCAAGATTTTTCCAGAATAGCAAAATCCTTGACTGCATTAACGCATAAAGGGAGAAAATTTGAATGGAAGGATGAACAAGAAAAGGCGTTTCAATTATTAAAGAAAAAGTTAACTACAGCACCTATATTGTCATTACCTGAAGGGAATGATGATTTTGTGATATATTGTGATGCCTCAAAGCAAGGTCTCGGTTGTGTATTAATGCAACGAACGAAGGTAATTGCTTATGCGTCTAGACAATTGAAGATTCACGAGCAGAATTATACGATGCATGATTTGGAATTAGGCGCGGTTGTTTTTGCATTAAAGACTTGGAGGCACTACTTATATGGGGTCAAAGGTATTATATATACCGACCACAAAAGTCTTCAACACATATTTAACCAGAAACAACTGAACATGAGACAGCGCAGGTGGATTGAATTGTTGAATGATTATGACTTTGAGATTCGTTACCACCCAGGAAAGGCTAATGTGGTAGCCGACGCCTTGAGCAGAAAGGACAGAGAATCCATTCAAGTAAAAGCTATGAATATAATGATTCACAATAACCTTACTACTCAAATAAAGGAGGCGCAACAAGGAGTTTTAAAAGAGGAAAATTTAAAGGATGAAATACCCAAAGGATCGGAGAAGCATCTTGATATTCGAGAAGATGGAACCCGGTATAGGGCTGAAAGAATTTGGGTACCAAAATTTGGAGATATGAGAGAAATGGTACTTAGAGAAGCTCATAAAACCAGATACTCAATACACCCTGGAACGGGGAAGATGTACAAGGATCTCAAGAAACATTTTTGGTGGCCGGGTATGAAAGCTGATGTTGCTAAATACGTAGGAGAATGTTTGACGTGTTCTAAGGTCAAAGCAGAGCGTCAGAAACCATCAGGTCTACTTCAACAACCCGAAATTCCGAAATGGAAATGGGAAAATATTAACATGGATTTCATCACTAAATTGCCAAGGACTGCCAGTGGTTTTGATACTATTTGGGTAATAGTTGATCGTCTCACCAAATCAGCACACTTCCTGCCAATAAGAGAAGATGACAAGATGGAGAAGTTAACACGATTGTATTTGAAGGAAGTCGTCTCCAGACATGTAATACCAATCTCTATTATCTCTGATAGAGATGGCAGATTTATTTCAAGATTCTGGCAGACATTACAGCAAGTATTAGGAACTTGTCTAGACATGAGTACTGCCTATCATCCACAAACTGATGGGCAGAGTGAAAGGATGATACAAACGCTTGAAGACATGCTATGAGCATGTGTTATTGATTTCGGAAACAGTTGGGATCGACATCTACCGTTAGCAGAATTTTCCTACAACAACAGCTACCATTCAAGCATTGAGATGTCACCGTTTGAAGCACTTTATGGTAGAAAGTGCAGGTCTCCGATTTGTTGGAGTGAAGTGGGGGATAGACAGATTACAGGTCCGGAGATAATACATGAAACTACCGAGAAGATCATCCAAATTCAACAACGATTGAAAACTGTAATGACCCGCACTTTTTCGATCATTCTATACTTGTAAGATTAATATTTACATAAATTAAACCTTACCAACATGATAAGCAATCCAAATTGTTGAGATTTATGTTTTTGAAAAGAGTTTTACACAACGTTTGACCGTCTAGTTTGACCGATGATATCACGAACTATATAACATATGATAATTATACGTTTGTGTATATATATGTATATATACATATTTAACATGATCTAAGAATGTTTTAATATCTCATTTTGTATTAATAACAATAAGTTATATGTATATTTTGAAACTACTAACTTAAGTTTTCAAAACGATAACCATACGCAACGTTATTTGACTTAAATACTTATAACCTATAATGTTTATACATATATCGTATAGATATGTATTTTATCACTTTTAAAGGGCTTACATACATAAAACAATATAAGTATATTTACAAAAGATAGCTATATTTGAATCCTCGTTCCGTTTTCTCAAAGATTTCTATACGTATACCTAGGGTATATGTACCCGTATCATACGCAGCTTCTAGATGTATTTACTATTGGTATATACCAATAAAAATCTGCTCCTTAGCAGCCTTAAATGATTAAGAAACATGTGGAACCAACCATTTGTCAAGTAGCATGAATTATTTAGCAAGAAAACAAAGTTAGGTATCTTTTTTTTCCTTTATAACCTAAAAACGTTTTTATGCATGCACACCATTTCTTCACCCCATTTTCTCATACTTACACTTCCATTTCTCTCTTAAAATACTCTTAACTTCATACTTGATCATCTCCAAGCATTTTCCCCATCATTTAGCTTCAAAAACCTTACTTAAACACCATAAGAAAACCATACAAAAACACTTCAAGAAATCCTTCCAAGAACACAAACTTACTTCCAATCTTTCATCCAATTCCATCACCCTTTTGGTTCTAGGTTCTTACTCCTCTTTTACAGAAACCTTGTCCAAGGAACTTGAGGTAGTATCTATGTTCATAACCTTATTCGATTCATATATATATATAGCTATCATATTTTGTGGTATACAATTTTAACAACAAGAACATAGTTTGAATGTTTTCAAACTTGTTTGCAAACTAAATAGATCCTTCTAACTTAACTTTTAAAATACTTCAAGACCTGTAATATAACTTAAATATATGCTAATTTAACAAGGTATAACTTGGTTTTTCAAAGAACACCTTAAAAACTGTTTTTACGACGTCGGAGTGTCACCGGGGACTATTTTGGGTTGGATAATTAAAAACCATCTTAAACATTGAATTGGAGGTTTATGTTCTGGAAAAATGATTTTTACTATGAATATGATAACACATAAAAATTTCATGATTTAATTCAAAGTATAAGTATTTTTAGAAAAATAATCATTTAAGGTTGCCTACATAAAGGAAAAGGTTTAACTTCATAAGTTTCACTAAAGTTTCACCTATACCGTGTGATTTTGAATACAAACTAAGATATTTACAGTTCATAGTCTTAAAGAGGAACTTGATCCAAGGAGATGGCAAGTTGAATCAACGAAAACGGAGTTGTAACGAAGAAACTATGACCGAAACAAAATTGGCTATCCAAGACTAGTTTAACTTCGGGATTAATTGGAGAAAATTAAAATAAATCACATCTTTTTAAGATAACATGATATTTTATATATATGTACTCATAATTCAATTTTATATGGTTCAGGATCACCCGTAAACAACACGAGAAGATTAATCATAAGATCCCATGTTTGTACGCAACACGTCATTTGACAACACCGGTACTTTATGTACGCAACACGTCATTTGACAACACCGGTACCGTGGGTCAAGATTAATCTCGACCAATACATATACGTTGGGGGTTTTATTTATTTCGTTGGGGGTTTATTAAACATCTAAATATGAACCATTAAAATTGAATTACTAACAACGAACTGCTAACTACGGACTAAGGAATTATAAAAAGTATTAAAAGTATAACAAGTATATATATGTGACGTTTGTTTAAAAAGAAAAGGTATTGATATATTATATATGGATAGGTTCGTGATATCAACCGGAAGACCAAGTCAAAATATATATATCTTCAAGACAACAGTGAGTAAATAGTCCCACTTTTAAACTCTAAATATTTCGGGATGAGAATACATGTATTTTATGTTTTACGATATGGACACAAGTAACTGAAAAATATATTCTACGTTGAGTTGTACCACTGGCATACTTCCCTGTAGCTTGGTAACTGTTATTTACAGCGGTATTGTAAACGCGAATCCTGTTGATAGATCTATCGGGCCTGACAACCCCAACCAGACTGGACGACCAGTATTCAACGGTTGCACAGTACTTCGTTTCGTGACTACACTTGGTACGGTGTAGTAAGATTTCATAATAAAGGGACTATGCGACGTGATTAAATGTTAAGTATGGTTACCAAGTGCTCAACCACTTAGAATATTTTTATTAAAATGTTTATATATGAAATCTTGTGGTCTATATATAGATATATTGCTGCCGGCATTAAACCTATATCTCACCAACTTTATGTTGACGTTTTAAGCATGTTCATTCTCAGGTGATAATTAGAAGCTTCCGTTGCAACATGTTGAATTTAAACAAGATCTTGAGTATGCATATTTGTGTCAAAAATAAAACTGCATATCGGAGGATTTGTAATGTAAAATATGCTAGAAATCGTATTGTTATCATCACATGTAAACTTTGTAAGTCTAAGATTATCACTAAACGATAATCATCTTTATATTGTCTAAAGCTTGTATTATCATAAGAGTTATGGTTTGTAATGTAAAATAAATGCAGTTGTTCTTTTAAAAATGTCGCATATAGAGGTCAATACCTCGCAATGAAATCATACGTTATCTAACACGTTCTTATGGTTAAGGACGGGTTATGACATGTGGTATCAGAGCGGTGGTCTTAGCGAACCAGGTTTGCATTAGTGTGTCTAACCGAGAAGTCGTTAGGATACATTAGTAAGTCTGGACTTTGACCGGGTCTGATTTTAAAAACCATTGCTTATCATTGTTGGTTAAAATTTATATGTAAATATTATGTAGTACTAATGGGTTAGTTGTTGTAGATGTCGGGCTCAAAACTTATTATCACATTCAGCGACTCCGAATCAGAATCTTCAGATGGTGTTTCAGTCATTAACCTATCCGATGACGAAAATAATATCTTTGGGGAAGACTCACAAATTCCAGATGAACCAACTGTAAAGAACCCGGAAAGTGAACCCGAGGAGGAAAGTGAACCCGAGGAGGAAAGTGAACCCGAGGAAGAAATACAGGAAATTACGAAAGACAAGTTCGAACTAGGAAAGAAACGAAAGGCTAATGAATTAGAAAATTCAAATCTTGAGTTTAATAAGGATGATGTGGCACCAACTCCACTAGACACTACCACCCCTATTCCCGCTATTCCTATTCGTTCTATCCCGGCATCCAGTTCTTCAGTCCCACAGCCAAAATATAGGCAGACAGCCAGGATAAGCGTTAAGCGATTCTTTGAACCTAAACGTCCTAGAAAATTGACCAAACGATGCGCTGCCGTATTAAACCATGGGATCATATAATGTTTTGTATAATATTATTAGTGTGGTTTGCTTAATGTTCGATGTAAGATAAGCATATGTAAAATAGTGAAGTGTGAAATGCAATAATTTTCCATGGTTAAGTATTATTTGGGTGGTAGTAATTGATTTTCGTACTAAGCTATTAAGTATGAACTTTAACGGGTAGGTACTACCCTAGATATAATTATAAAATGCTAATAAGAAGAAAAGGCTTTTATAATAATAACTGGTTCATATTATTAATAAGCTACGATGTACTGTAAATACATACTACATCTATAATATTCCATGTGAATAATTATTTTTTTTCTCATTCTTATTGAAGATTATGGCGCGATTGAACCGAATGACGGAACAAGAAATCCAGGAACTCATCAATCAGCGAGTGAACGACAGAATGTTATGGGTCGAGGCTACAAGAGCTGCTGCAGTTAACCCAAATCCTCGTGTAGGATGCACCTACAAAACTTTTCAAGCTTGCAAGCCCTCATCATTCAGTGGAACGGAAGGACCGATCGGTTTAACCCGGTGGATAGAAAAGATGGAAACTGTGTTCAAAATCAGTGGTTGTGTTGAAAAGGACATGACCAAATACGCATCGTGCACTTTACAAGATAGTGCACTCACGTGGTGGAAAAATTATGTGAAGGCTGTAGGAGGAGATGTAGCTTATGATACTCCGTGGGAAGAATTCAAAACAATGTTAATCAATGAATATTGTCCAAGGAACGAGGTTAGGAAGTTGGAAGATGAGTTACGAAGTTTGAAGGTTATTGGTACTGAAATCACCAACTACAATCAGCGATTCATGGAATTAGTTTTGCTATGTCCTGAATTGGTTCCAACCGAAGAACGGAAGATTGAAATGTACAAAGATGGTTTGCCCAAAAAGGTCAAGGCAAATGTTACAGCATCGAAACCTAAGACAATTCATGAAGCTATAACCATGGCAAACGAGCTAATGGATCAGGTCATCATGGATAAGAAAGTATCCAATACTGATGTGAAGGTATCAGGTAACAAAAGAAAGTGGAATGGAAATTATGATCGAGGTAACCAACAACAATCTTTTAAGAAACAAGAAATCACGCAAGGTGCGGGTAGTGGTTTAAGCTTTGGTTACAAAGGACAAAATCCTTTATGTAACCGATGCCACAAACATCACTCTGGCTACTGTAATGTGGTATGCAACAAATGTAATCGAAAGGGTCATCTTGCTGAAGATTGTAGGGCCCTCGTTACAAATACAAATGGTACCAAGACCCCTGCCACCAATGCAAATAGAACTGCTTTGGCTACCATTACTTGTTTTGAGTGTGGAAAACAAGGTCACTATAAGAGCCAGTGCCCGAATCCAGAGAAGAATATCAGACCTGCACGTGGAAGAGCATTTGTTATTAATGCTAAAGAGGCATGTGAAGACCCGGAGCTTGTTACGGGTACGTTTACCATTAATAACTTATCAGCATCTATTATATTTGATACTGGCGCCGATAGAAGTTATGTGTGTAGAAATTTTTACACTAAATTGAATTGTTCCTCTTTACCTCTAGATGCTAAGTACATGATTGAGTTAGCTAATGGTAAACTAATTAAAGCCGATAAAATTTGTCGTGATTGTGAAATAAATTTAGCCGGAGAAACGTTTAAAATCGACTTGATACCCGTAGAATTAGGAAGTTTTGATGTAATAGTCGGCATGGACTGGATGTCCAAAATAGGAGCTGAAGTTGTGTGCGCCAAGAAGGCAATTCGCATTCCTTGTAAGGATAACATGCCAGTGATGATTTATGGAGAGAAGGGTGATTCAAAGCTAAAACTCATTAGCTGTTTGAAAGCAAAGAAGTGTTTAGAAAAGGGATGTTATGCTATTCTAGCACATGTTAATAAAGTCGAAAAGAAAGAGAAGTGCATCAACGATGTGCCTGTGGCAAGAGATTTTCCTGAAGTTTTTCCGGAAGAATTGCCGGGATTACCTCCATTTAGATCTGTAGAATTTCAAATAGATTTAGTACCAGGAGCTGCACCAGTTGCTCGTGCTCCATATAGACTTGCACCGTCCGAGTTAAAAGAACTTCAAAGTCAGTTGAAAGAATTACTGGATCATGGATTCATACGACCAAGTACTTCACCGTGGGGAGCTCCGATTCTATTTGTTAAAAAGAAAGATGGATCTTTTAGGATGTGTATAGATTATCGTGAATTAAATAAGTTAACTATCAAGAATCGGTATCCACTACTGAGAATTGACGACTTATTTGATCAACTCCAAGGATCATGTGTGTACTCAAAAATTGACTTAAGGTCGGGCTATCATCAATTACGCGTCAAAGAAGAAGATATACCGAAAACTGCTTTTCGGACACGTTACGGTCATTACGAATTTTTGGTCATGCCGTTTGGATTGACAAATGCGCCAGCTGTATTCATGGACCTCATGAATCGAGTTTGTAGTCCATATTTAGATAAGTTTGTTATTGTTTTCATTGATGACATTCTTATCTATTCCAAGAGTGAGCAAGAGCATGAGCAGCATTTAAGTTTAATATTAGAGTTGTTGAGAAAAGAACAGCTATACGCTAAATTTTCTAAGTGTGCTTTCTGGTTGAAAGAAGTGCAATTTCTTGGCCACGTTGTTAGTAGCAAAGGAATTCAGGTTGATCCAGCAAAAATTGAAGCCATTGAAAAATGGGAGACTCCTAAGACACCAATGCAGATACGCCAATTTTTGGGTTTAGCCGGTTATTATAGAAGGTTTATTCAAGATTTTTCCCGAATAGCTAAGCCGTTAACAGCGTTAACGCAAAAAGGGAAGAAATATGAATGGACTTCTGAGCAGGAGAGTGCATTTCAATTACTGAAAAAGAAGTTGACTACGGCGCCTATTTTATCGTTACCAGAAGGGAACGATGATTTCGAAATATATTGTGACGCTTCGCGACAAGGTTTTGGTTGCGTTCTTATGCAACGGAAGAAAGTTATTGCATACGCATCCCGACAATTAAAGATTCACGAGCGGAATTATACGACGCATGATCTAGAATTGGGAGCAGTTGTGTTTGCATTGAAGATATGGAGACACTACTTGTATGGGGTTAAATGCACTGTGTTTACTGATCATAAAAGCCTTCAACATATTTTCGATCAAAAACAGCTGAACATGAGGCAACGTAGGTGGGTTGAGTTAATAAATGACTATGATTGTGAAATTCGTTATCATCCCGGGAAAGCAAACGTGGTGGCCGACGCTCTAAGCAGAAAGGAACGAGAACCAATTTGAGTACGAGCGATGAACATAAAAATTCGCATGAATCTCAACTCACAAATCAAAGAAGTTCAACGAGAAGCACTTACTAAAGAAAATATAGGAAATGAAATAATGAAGAAGTATGAGAAGCAACTCGTTATGCGGGAAGATGGAATTCGATATTTTGCAAATCGTATTTGGGTACCGAAGTTGGGTGGATTAAGGAAGTTGATATTAAATGAGGCACATAAGACAAGATACTCGATACATCCTGGAGTTGGAAAGATGTACCAAGATCTTAAGACACATTATTGGTGGCCTAATTTAAAGACAGACGTTGCAACATATGTTGGGGAATGTTTAACTTGTTCTAAAGTCAAAGCTGAACACCAGAAGCCGTCAGGGTTACTTCAACAACCAGAAATCCCAGAATGGAAATGGGATGGTATTACCATGGATTTCATCACGAAGTTACCAAAGACTGCCTGGGGATACGACACCATTTGGGTGATTGTTGATCGTCTCACCAAGTCTGCACATTTCTTGCCTATAAAGGAAACAGATAGAATGGAGAAACTATTACGATTGTATATAAAGGAAATTTTTTCAAGGCATGGAATACCTATTTCCATTATATCTGATCGTGATAGTAGATTTACCTCAAAGTTCTGGCAATCACTACAGGAGGCCCTAGGAACTCGTTTGGATATGAGCACTGCATATCATCCGCAAACTGACGGGCAGAGTGAAAGAACAATTCAGACTCTTGAAGACATGCTCAGGGCATGTGTGATCGATTTTGGAAACGGATGGGATAAGTATTTACCGTTAGCAGAATTCTCGTATAATAATAGTTATCATGCGAGCATTAAAGCTGCGCCATTTGAAGCACTGTATGGGAGGAAGTGTAGATCTCCTATCTGTTGGAATGAAGTAGGAGATCGATGTGACAACCCGGAAATTTCCAACCAAATTTAAACTTTAATCTTTATATATTTCCGACACGATAAGCAATATTTGTTAAGTTAAATTGCAAGAATTTTAAACTATATTCATACATTCATTCAACCTCGACCAAGTTCCAACAATTCACGAACCATTAAACGAATATGATTATATATGTATATGTGTATATATATTATAACTTGAAACGTAAACAAAATATTAGATTAAATACTTTATATGATTATATCTGTTTCAAAATGTTTATCAATGGAATTAGAAGATAAGATCAAATGATTGAATTATCAGATATATTGAATTATGATTACAAGTCTCTGTTGAAAGGCCCACGTTGATTTGAGAAATCTTTCCATTTTAACAATATTCGGAAAATGGTAAAGTGATTTATAAATAAGAACAAATTGTCAATCATTGAGAACTAGACAAAGGATAGTGGAAGATTGAATCTCATAAAGACTCGATTGATCTATTTAGTTTCAAACGTACAAAAACATTTTTAGTTTAAAAAGAACTTTATTATTAAAACGTATATAACTTTTATAAATATCTAGAACCACTTTTGACAACTCATTACTTAACTAGTATGATAAAGATAACGATATTTATATTTTATTTTATTAAATATATATAACGATTTAAATTAATATTATATATATTTATACGCGTATTATACGTACATAGTTTTATACTTTTACTATACTTAAACTTTACCTTTACTTTATTTTTACTTTACTTTAACTTTAATAATTCACTTTAATAATTCATACTTTAATAATTCACTTTAATAATTCATACTTTAATAATTCATACTTTAATAATTCACTTTAATAATTCATACTTTAATAATTCACTTTAATAATTCAAAAATCTATTATAAATAGAATTCAATAGGTTTCATTATTTCATAGAAACTTGAAAATATTTTTCTTTAAACTCTCTCAATCGATTTACATATATATATTTACTCCGTATTATTTCAAGATATTATTAGTATACATAAAATATTACGACGGAGTGCTGTCCGAGTAATTTCGAAATTGTTTTTCGAGTAGGATAGGATTAAGGAAATTATGGGTTATAGCTATGGAGGTGATTGAGTATGGTTCATGGGTATGCTCGTGAGGTCAATATAGTGTTTATCATTTCCGTTTTTGTCTACGTACCTTTCCTGCAATATTGAATCTCAATATTGATACGTGAGTACTCATAATTTAACTTTTACATACTAATAGTGTATCCCCGACTAGTGCTCGAGTATTTAAGATTATGCATGCTTGTACTTTTGATATTGCCCTTAGACAGGTTAGGTTGAATATTGAATTAGTTACACTTGCGGTTGAGATAAGGTATAAGATATGCATGTCCTTGGAAAGCTAGCGAAAAATTAAGAACTTTTTCTTTAGATATCGAATGGTTTCGATGAACGGATTAGAAGTTATAATCAATTGAATTTTCGATATTTTTATTAAAATTGATTATTATTATCGTCATTTTTATCGTCGTTCTAGTTTTATCTTATTATTATCATTATTATTATCTTTATCAAACAAAGAGATTTATCATTAAAAATTGTTATTTTTTTATTATTATTACTATCGTTATTATCGTTAAAGTTATAATTAGTATTATTATTATTATCTAATTATTATTATTATTATTATTATTATTATTATTATTATTATTATTATTATTATTATTATTATTATTATTATTATTATTATTATTATTATTATTATTATTATTATTATCATCATTATTAATATATATATCATTATTTAAAAATGGTGATTGTTATTGTTATTATTATTATTACTATATTATCATTAAGATAATTATTAGTATTATCGTTAATAATGTTATAGTAACTATCATTATTAATATTAGTGTAATTAAAACAAATATTTGTAACACATAATTATTTTGATTACTATTATTATCATTATTATGAACACGATATAAAAGACGATTAAAAGCTATTAAACGAAACGATTAGGAAATAATGAGTAAGAGTATCATGATGAAATTAAAATATTATAAGATATTGATTTAGATAAAATTATCGTTCTTATTATTTTTATCATTACTATTATTATTAAATGTATCGTTAGTATTAAAACTATCATTTTAACAAAAATTATCATTTTAATAGAAATGTCATTGTTACTATAAAATATTATTATTATTATTATTTTAAATAGAATTATTATTTTAAAGATAATATTAAAAATTATCGTAAATATTAAAGTTATCATAATTAGAATTATCATTTTATCATAATGTCATCTTAGTAATTATAAATATTGATATTTTTATAATAATAATTATTATTACAAAATAATACAACTTTTACTTACTATCATTATAGATATTATTTTATCAAATAAATATGTGATACAAACATATTTTACTACGTGTAATAACTTACTTTAATAATACCTATCATATTATCTTTATGATATTAAATGAACCCTATAAATTTTATTACTTAATATATATAAAAGTATATTTTATTACATAAATTTAATATAAAATTTTATTTATTAATAAATAAATTATATTATTACTCTAATAAATCTTTTAAAAATATTTAAAAATATAAAACGACGATATTTAAACTATATATTAATCATGTATAGATTTTTTGGAAATTATTTTGAGTCAAATTTAATTTTGTTGACTTTTGCATATTAGTCTCGAGCATTAGAATTGTGGTACACTATGACTTGACCTAATTTGTTAGACAAATATTGACCAACACATAATTATATATAATTAATCTAGGTTCGTGAATCCGAGGCCAACCTTGCACTTGTTCAATGACGTTATATGTATTTTTACTACGAAATACAGTATGGTGAGTTTCATTTGCCTTTTTACCCTTTATATTTTTGGGCTGAGAATACATGCGCAATTTTTATAAATGCTTTACGAAATAGACACAAGTGATCGAAACTACATTCTATGGCTGGATTATTAAACCGAATATGCCCCTTTTTAGTCTGGTAATCTAAGAATTAGGGAACAGACACCCTAATTGACGCGAATCCTAAAGATAGATCTATTGGGCCTAACAAACCCCATCCAAAGTACCGGATGCTTTAGTACTTCGAAATTTATATCATGTCCGAAGGAGGATCCCGGAATGATAGGGAATATTCTTATATGTATCTAGTTAATGTCGGTTACCAGGTGTTCACCATATGAATGATTATTTTTGTCTCTATGCATGGGACGTATATTTATGAGAACTGGAAATGAAATTCTTGTGGTCTATTAAAATGATGAAAATAAATGATTATGATAAACTAATGAACTCACCAACCTTTTGGTTGACACTTTAAAGCATGTTTATTCTCAGGTGTTAAAGAAATCTTCCGCTGTGCATTTGCTCATTTTAAAGATATTACTTGGAGTCTTTCATAGCATATTTCGAAGAACGTTGCATTCGAGTCATTGAGTTCATCAAAGATTATTATTAAATCAATTTATAGTTGGATAGTGGATATTATGAAATGGTATGCATGCCTGTCAATTTTCAATGTAAAGAAAGTTTGTCCTTTAAAAACGAATGCAATGTTTGTAAAATGTATCATATAGAGGTCAAATACCTCGCAATGTAATCAACTATTGTGAATCGTTTATAATGTATATGAACGGGTCCTTTCAGTTGGTATCAGAGCGGTGGTCTTAGCGAACCATGTCTGCATTAGTGTGTCTAACTGATAAGTCGTTAGGATGCATTAGTGAGTCTGGACTTCGACCGTGTCTGCATGTCAAAAGTTTTGCTTATCATTTTTAGTCGGAAATCATCTGCTTATCATTCTTAGGAAATTACCTGCTTATCATTACTAGTCTAGACACGTCTTGCTACATTAATTGCATGAGTAGTGTATAGAAAAAATTCATATCTTAGCGTATCTGCTAAATCATATCTTATCGTATCTGTTACTTTAAACTTTACCTGACATATCCCGCAAATTCCTCCGTAATCTACAAAATCTTTTGTTCTATATCTATGGATATTCTATGTAATTAGAATACCATCCGATAACCGAAAATCATTTCATATCGAAAAATCCTTATTCAATCGTACGAAATGGAATTCATCATTAATTCAAGTTCCTCGGATTTCGAAATGGAATCCCACTCCAGCTCTGAAAGCAGTGTGACCGGAATGGATCAACCAATCAGCCATCATCTATTCTGGATGAATTGGGGATGGGTTCGTAGCCTCCTCAATCATTGGAGACAAGAAGAAGGTGATCCCTTCCATCCACCCCATTGCCCTCTTAACGAAGAACCTGAAGCACTTACCGGCGAACCAATCCGAAACACCATTTTCTCTCTCATTTCTAGAGTATCTCATCACGATTATATACTACATCAAATTCTAGATTATATTTATCCGCTCGTCTGAACCAACAATCACCCCGGTATAATAGAAGAAGTCAACGAGCTCGCTCGGGTAGTGGCTTTGGAGAATATGGTGCAAAGATTACAAACACCAGCAGCAGCACCAGCAGCATAACCAGTACCACCATCATCAACGCCAACAGTACCATTACCACCTCCAACCACAACCGCGTCGTAAACCTCAACTTCACAATCTGTCCCACGAGCATCAACGTCATACGCACCATAGATACCAAGGAGTACCAACAACAATAACTGACGAAGTATTAATTCATAACTTCATTGGAGAAACATTCCGCGGCGATTATGTAATCTCTAAAGTCTTAGAGATTATCTAATCTAGCCCTAACCATAAATCAGTTAAACGAACTAAAATGATAGAAGGAAGAGTAGAAACCCTGACAAAAATGGTGTGTGATTAACAAGCTAAACTTGCTTTACCAACAACATCAACAGTACCGTCAGCGTTACCAGCATCGTCAGTACAGTCAACATCCGAATCAACAACACCGATAACATCACAAACTCTGTCAGTTCAAGAATCACTATGGACATCATTACGAATCAATAACGTGTATATTGTATCAACGAGTTATGAAGAATTAACTCATTCCCTCTGAAGAAATTATATGTATATTATATATATATATATATATATATATATATATATATATATATATATATATATATATATATATATTGAAATAAATCTTTCCGTGCTAAGCTATTGTGTGTGAATCTTAACTACTCGGTTAATTCATATTACAAATATGCAATAATGTACGTCCTTCGGCCGCAACTTAACCAGTGTTAACTACAATCTCTGTCGCAATTCAACAAATTTCAATTCATAATAAATCAAGTATATATTTGATTTTACACTTTCATCATCGATGTACCCGAAACTTTTCAGATAACATCATTCGTACTTCGCGAAATTCACAAGAATTCCACGAACCGAACATCATACATCAACAAATAACGAAGTATTGATTCATAATTTCAATGTCATTAAAGAAATACTGCGTAAAAGTTATGTACTTTTTAAAGCCTTTAGGGATTATTCAATTCTAGTTTCAACCGTAAATCAAATGAGTTCAATTTAACATTAACTCATTAAATCTATGTTACATCTGAAGAAAATATACATATATATATTTTCATAAAGACTGTAATAAAATTCTTTTGTACAAAATATTAATTGTGAAATTTTTTTAACGGGTAGGTAATACCCGAGAGATATATAAATTCACAATTAATATGTTACATTCTTCGAATCTGATTCAGCAAATCATCCATTATACTCCCTACTTTCACAACAATATACATTCTTTTATAGAAATCAAAACAACCATACTCATTCAAAATTTAATTACATATTCTGATTTTGAAATCTCAAAATTCAACTTGAGATATGATCAAAATCATCACTCTTAGATCCTTACATCTTTCACATGCTATATTTTGACTTCAAAACTGTGTTAGAACATCAAATGTATGTTAACGATTACAATCTGTGTTCAAACCCTTCGAAAATTTCTGAAGACACTTCGAATGATGAGCAATCGAGATGATGATCCAACCACATGTTACCCACAGTTATGTACCCGAAAAACTCTTGAAACCAAAGTAAAAGTTTAAACAATGTATCCGCGTCAGATTCTTTGGCATTTGTTAGCAAAAATAACTTTGCGACTCCTATTCAAAGTAGCCAGTTTTGTCACAGCTCCAGCAAGTCAACTTCGACTTTTCAGTCAGACTAACCTTATTATAACCTTAAGATATACACCATCGTTACCAGGGAACCTTTTACATTCCACCACATTATTAGCAGATGTACCAACAACTTCATTACCCTTTGACTTTATCCTCTCCAAAAAGTCATTATAATTATTCATTGAAACCCCATCATTTACTCATTCGCATCTTGTAATGAGAATTGCCATACGAATCATTGGGAATTAGCAATCAGTATTTTGAAATCTCGCAGGATGTCTACGCCAACAGTTATATGTGTATATATAACGTCTATCTTCTGTACTTAATTTGAATGTGAAGTTTCTGAAAAACACTCCGAACTACGATTTGGTTCTCCGAAAATGGAAAAAAAAAAATGCTGATGAAGCAGCAAAAACTATAAACGACTTTAAACGGTAAAAGCTGGATTATAATGATGAAGTGTGCTGGCAAAGCGCAGAAAAAGAGAAGTTTTGGAACTGAAAAACGGATTGAGCAAAGTAGGAAGGAGGCTGAGGACAAATTACAAAGACTGAACCTGACTTCAAAGGATCCAAATAATTCAGTATCTGCTGAAGTCATTAACGAATACCTTGCTCCTGACTCTAAACCCCTGCGGACAATATTCTTCATCATCCTCTGATATTAGAAATTCTAAAATATCATCATATCTTTCATTATAAATATCCTCCATATTTCTGAAGATATTTTCTTATTTGAAATCATTTACCTCTTCGCGCTATCTGTATTACATCATAAAAGAAACTATTTTAGTTTCTAAATTCTGAAACATTCAAGTTTAAAATAGGAATATTTTGAAGTAATGTTGGGAACTGAAGCATGAATTAGTATAATATAATGACACTTGATCAATGTGATTATATTACAGTAAGTCATGCTAAGTCATGCTGAGTTTCTAAATGGAACGTGATGATTCACAGATCATAACATCATCATGTGCCATGTTATACGACTCTTGTATTCTATTTAACCTCTAAAATATCAAGAAAATATTTCTTGATGATTCGGCCTTTTCCAAGGTATTCTAGTAATTTGACAAGTCAAGATCGTGCCATCACAATTTCCTTCCTAGAACATTAACAATGTTCATTCCGAAATTCATATCTGTGAATTCTGGACCATTACAAGCGGTGCTTAATCGCAAGAAGAAGAAACGAAAGGACAAAACTCCAAAATAGAAATTGGGGTATAAATTGCAGCAAATAAAAGAGAGCATTAACTGTGAATGATAATGATTATAGAAGACAGAAGCAGAGACTTTGAAATATAAGGGAACATATAAATCCTAACGAAAAACCAGAAATTATAAACCATATATATCGATGCATATAGCAATATAAAGACACGGGAGAACTAGAAACACTATAAACCCAAGAGTATAGTAGAAGTAAATAGATTCTTCCAGCGGTAGATGAAAAAGAAGAATGACCGATATGAAAGTTAGAAGTATATCGAGAATCAGAACTGGATGGAGCATATTGATGAATACTTTAAAATATGAGTTGAGGGGGAAAGAATAGAAGGTGATGAAACATGATTAGGAACTTAGAAATCAACAGATTTAACTCACATAATGGCGGAATAAGTGAATCAAACCCTCTAGTGAATAGGTTAAGTTTTTTTTTTTGATTAATTTAGTCAAACCATAACTAAATCAAGTGTGATTAGATCAACACCTAGAGCTATTATTCACCACCTGGGTGATTTGGACTGAGAGAGAATCGGAGGAGCTCACTAGATCTGAGTGTATGTAACAAATGAGAGGCTTAACCTAAAATGAAGAATATAAGACTTTATATACCCCTGCTGTTGACTCACCCATACGATTCATTCATCACACGTACGAGTTGGCTTCATCAGCCGTACGGGTGATCACTCACTCGTGTCTTCTCATTTAGGTTGTAATTGTGACTTAGCTCAGCATCAACCGTGCGTATGAGCCTGTCAGCCGTACTAGTGAGGCTTCACTCGTACGTCTGACTAAGTCTAACATAGTCAAACATCTAAATCTCGTTCCTGCAGTTCCTGTAACCACATACAAACACGAATAGGATAATAACGAGCAATCATTGTGGCCTGTAAACTGTTGTACCTGCAATGGACGTGGGTAGATGTATTGGGAGTTGCATAAAATGCACCAACAGAAGGTGTGAGTTGTAAGGAAACGAAGGAGGTGAATTTATAAGAAAATCTCCTACAGAACAATTAAAATGGACGATCGCATTTAAAGCAGATCCTAATTCTCTTGATTACCGGAGAGTCAAATCTTATTAAGAAGATTTTCTTCAAATCCCTTGAAATCTGGGAATCAATCATATCTACGTCAAATGATAAGATGAATCTACACTTACTCATTTCACTCTTCTATGTTAGCTTCATTCGTACTCTTCATATAAATGGATTGTTTATCCAAATTATTCGCTGATGATAAAACTCTAATTTTCAGCCCGTATGCATCATGAAAAATACTTATTATCATTCACGACCTTTCCACTCAAATTTCGGGACGAAATTTCTTTAACGGGTAGGTACTGTGACAACCCGGAAATTTCCAACCAAATTTAAACTTTAATCTTTATATGTTTCCGACACGATAAGCAATATTTGTTAAGTTAAATTGCAAGAATTTTAAACTATATTCATACATTCATTCAACCTCGACCAAGTTCCAACAATTCACGAACCATTAAACGAATATGATTATATATGTATATGTGTATATATATTATAACTTGAAACGTAAACAAAATATTAGATTAAATACTTTATATGATTATATCTGTTTCAAAATGTTTATCAATGGAATTAGAAGATAAGATCAAATGATTGAATTATCAGATATATTGAATTATGATTACAAGTCTCTGTTGAAAGGCCCACGTTGATTTGAGAAATCTTTCCATTTTAACAATATTCGGAAAATGGTAAAGTGATTTATAAATAAGAACAAATTGTCAATCATTGAGAACTAGACAAAGGATAGTGGAAGATTGAATCTCATAAAGACTCGATTGATCTATTTAGTTTCAAACGTACAAAAACATTTTTAGTTTAAAAAGAACTTTATTATTAAAACGTATATAACTTTTATAAATATCTAGAACCACTTTTGACAACTCATTACTTAACTAGTATGATAAAGATAACGATATTTATATTTTATTTTATTAAATATATATAACGATTTAAATTAATATTATATATATTTATACGCGTATTATACGTACATAGTTTTATACTTTTACTATACTTAAACTTTACCTTTACTTTATTTTTACTTTACTTTAACTTTAATAATTCACTTTAATAATTCATACTTTAATAATTCACTTTAATAATTCATACTTTAATAATTCATACTTTAATAATTCACTTTAATAATTCATACTTTAATAATTCACTTTAATAATTCAAAAATCTATTATAAATAGAATTCAATAGGTTTCATTATTTCATAGAAACTTGAAAATATTTTTCTCTAAACTCTCTCAATCGATTTACATATATATATTTACTCCGTATTATTTCAAGATATTATTAGTATACATAAAATATTACGACGGAGTGCTGTCCGAGTAATTTCGAAATTGTTTTTCGAGTAGGATAGGATTAAGGAAATTATGGGTTATAGCTATGGAGGTGATTGAGTATGGTTCATGGGTATGCTCGTGAGGTCAATATAGTGTTTATCATTTCCGTTTTTGTCTACGTACCTTTCCTGCAATATTGAATCTCAATATTGATACGTGAGTACTCATAATTTAACTTTTACATACTAATAGTGTATCCCCGACTAGTGCTCGAGTATTTAAGATTATGCATGCTTGTACTTTTGATATTACCCTTAGACAGGTTAGGTTGAATATTGAATTAGTTACACTTGCGGTTGAGATAAGGTATAAGATATGCATGTCCTTGGAAAGCTAGCGAAAAATTAAGAACTTTTTCTTTAGATATCGAATGGTTTCGATGAACGGATTAGAAGTTATAATCAATTGAATTTTCGATATTTTTATTAAAATTGATTATTATTATCGTCATTTTTATCGTCGTTCTAGTTTTATCTTATTATTATCATTATTATTATCTTTATCAAACAAAGAGATTTATCATTAAAAATTGTTATTTTTTTATTATTATTACTATCGTTATTATCGTTAAAGTTATAATTAGTATTATTATTATTATCTAATTATTATTATTATTATTATTATTATTATTATTATTATTATTATTATTATTATTATTATTATTATTATTATTATTATTATTATTATTATTATTATTATTAGTATTATTATCATTATTAATATATATATCATTATTTAAAAATGGTGATTGTTATTGTTATTATTATTATTACTATATTATCATTAAGATAATTATTAGTATTATCGTTAATAATGTTATAGTAACTATCATTATTAATATTAGTGTAATTAAAACAAATATTTGTAACACATAATTATTTTGATTACTATTATTATCATTATTATGAACATGATATAAAAGACGATTAAAAGCTATTAAACGAAACGATTAGGAAATAATGAGTAAGAGTATCATGATGAAATTAAAATATTATAAGATATTGATTTAGATAAAATTATCGTTCTTATTATTTTTATCATTACTATTATTATTAAATGTATCGTTAGTATTAAAACTATCATTTTAACAAAAATTATCATTTTAATAGAAATGTCATTGTTACTATAAAATATTATTATTATTATTATTTTAAATAGAATTATTATTTTAAAGATAATATTAAAAATTATCGTAAATATTAAAGTTATCATAATTAGAATTATCATTTTATCATAATGTCATCTTAGTAATTATAAATATTGATATTTTTATAATAATAATTATTATTACAAAATAATACAACTTTTACTTACTATCATTATAGATATTATTTTATCAAATAAATATGTGATACAAACATATTTTACTACGTGTAATAACTTACTTTAATAATACCTATCATATTATCTTTATGATATTAAATGAACCCTATAAATTTTATTACTTAATATATATAAAAGTATATTTTATTACATAAATTTAATATAAAATTTTATTTATTAATAAATAAATTATATTATTACTCTAATAAATCTTTTAAAAATATTTAAAAATATAAAACGACGATATTTAAACTATATATTAATCATGTATAGATTTTTTGGAAATTATTTTGAGTCAAATTTAATTTTGTTGACTTTTGCATATTAGTCTCGAGCATTAGAATTGTGGTACACTATGACTTGACCTAATTTGTTAGACAAATATTGACCAACACATAATTATATATAATTAATCTAGGTTCGTGAATCCGAGGCCAACCTTGCACTTGTTCAATGACGTTATATGTATTTTTACTACGAAATACAGTATGGTGAGTTTCATTTGCCTTTTTACCCTTTATATTTTTGGGCTGAGAATACATGCGCAATTTTTATAAATGCTTTACGAAATAGACACAAGTGATCGAAACTACATTCTATGGCTGGATTATTAAACCGAATATGCCCCTTTTTAGTCTGGTAATCTAAGAATTAGGGAACAGACACCCTAATTGACGCGAATCCTAAAGATAGATCTATTGGGCCTAACAAACCCCATCCAAAGTACCGGATGCTTTAGTACTTCGAAATTTATATCATGTCCGAAGGAGGATCCCGGAATGATAGGGAATATTCTTATATGTATCTAGTTAATGTCGGTTACCAGGTGTTCACCATATGAATGATTATTTTTGTCTCTATGCATGGGACGTATATTTATGAGAACTGGAAATGAAATTCTTGTGGTCTATTAAAATGATGAAAATAAATGATTATGATAAACTAATGAACTCACCAACCTTTTGGTTGACACTTTAAAGCATGTTTATTCTCAGGTGTTAAAGAAATCTTCCGCTGTGCATTTGCTCATTTTAAAGATATTACTTGGAGTCTTTCATAGCATATTTCGAAGAACGTTGCATTCGAGTCATTGAGTTCATCAAAGATTATTATTAAATCAATTTATAGTTGGATAGTGGATATTATGAAATGGTATGCATGCCTGTCAATTTTCAATGTAAAGAAAGTTTGTCCTTTAAAAACGAATGCAATGTTTGTAAAATGTATCATATAGAGGTCAAATACCTCGCAATGTAATCAACTATTGTGAATCGTTTATAATGTATATGAACGGGTCCTTTCAATCGACAATTAACTGGTCCCGAGATCATACATGAAACTACTGAAAAGATAGTACAAATTAAGGAGAGATTGAAAACAGCCCGTAGTCGCCAAAAGAGCTACGCTGATGTTCGAAGGAAACCATTAGAGTTTCAGATCGGTGACATGGTTATGTTAAAGGTATCACCATGGAAAGGTGTAATACGTTTTGGCAAAAGGGGTAAACTGAACCCAAGGTACGTAGGCCCGTTCAAGATCATCGAACGCATTGGACCGGTAGCTTATCGACTCGAGTTACCGCAACAACTCGCCGGAGTACATAATACTTTTCACGTCTCAAACCTTAAGAAGTGTCTTGCAAAGGAAGACCTCACCATTCCTCTTGAAGAAATCCATGTCGACGAGAAACTACAATTCATCGAAGAACCAATCGAAATCATGGATCGTGAAGTTAAACGGCTCAAGCAGAGCAACATACCGATCGTTAAGGTTCGTTGGAATGCTCGAAGAAGTCCTGAGTTTACTTGGGAACGAGAGGATCAAATGAAAAAAAAGTATCCACACTTGTTTCCCGATGACGCAAAATAGGTACAATTTTAAAATTTCGGGACGAAATTTATTTAACGGGTAGGTACTGTAATGACCAGCACTTTTTCGATCATTCTATACTTGTAAGATTAATATTTACATAAATTAAACCTTACCAACATGATAAGCAATCCAAATTGTTGAGATTTATGTTTTTGAAAAGAGTTTTACACAACGTTTGACCGTCTAGTTTGACCGATGATATCACGAACTATATAACATATGATAATTATACGTTTGTGTATATATATGTATATATACATATTTAACATGATCTAAGAATGTTTTAATATCTCATTTTGTATTAATAACAATAAGTTATATGTATATTTTGAAACTACTAACTTAAGTTTTCAAAACGATAACCATACGCAACGTTATTTGACTTAAATACTTATAACCTATAATGTTTATACATATATCGTATAGATATGTATTTTATCACTTTTAAAGGGCTTACATACATAAAACAATATAAGTATATTTACAAAAGATAGCTATATTTGAATCCTCGTTCCGTTTTCTCAAAGATTTCTATACGTATACCTAGGGTATATGTACCCGTATCATACGCAGCTTCTAGATGTATTTACTATTGGTATATACCAATAAAAATCTGCTCCTTAGCAGCCTTAAATGATTAAGAAACATGTGGAACCAACCATTTGTCAAGTAGCATGAATTATTTAGCAAGAAAACAAAGTTAGGTATCTTTTTTTTCCTTTATAACCTAAAAACGTTTTTATGCATGCACACCATTTCTTCACCCCATTTTCTCATACTGACACTTCCATTTCTCTCTTAAAATACTCTTAACTTCATACTTGATCATCTCCAAGCATTTTCCCCATCATTTAGCTTCAAAAACCTTACTTAAACACCATAAGAAAACCATACAAAAACACTTCAAGAAATCCTTCCAAGAACACAAACTTACTTCCAATCTTTCATCCAATTCCATCACCCTTTTGGTTCTAGGTTCTTACTCCTCTTTTACAGAAACCTTGTCCAAGGAACTTGAGGTAGTATCTATGTTCATAACCTTATTCGATTCATATATATATAGCTATCATATTTTGTGGTATACAATTTTAACAACAAGAACATAGTTTGAATGTTTTCAAACTTGTTTACAAACTAAATAGATCCTTCTAACTTAACTTTTAAAATACTTCAAGACCTGTAATATAACTTAAATATATGCTAATTTAACAAGGTATAACTTGGTTTTTCAAAGAACACCTTAAAAACTGTTTTTACGACGTCGGAGTGTCACCGGGGACTATTTTGGGTTGGATAATTAAAAACCATCTTAAACTTTGAATTGGAGGTTTATGTTCTGGAAAAATGATTTTTACTATGAATATGATAACACATAAAAATTTCATGATTTAATTCAAAGTATAAGTATTTTTAGAAAAATAATCATTTAAGGTTGCCTACATAAAGGAAAAGGTTTAACTTCATAAGTTTCACTAAAGTTTCACCTATGCCGTGTGATTTTGAATACAAACTAAGATATTTACAGTTCATAGTCTTAAAGAGGAACTTGATCCAAGGAGATGGCAAGTTGAATCAACGAAAACGGAGTTGTAACGAAGAAACTATGACCGAAACAAAATTGGCTATCCAAGACTAGTTTAACTTCGGGATTAATTGGAGAAAATTAAAATAAATCACATCTTTTTAAGATAACATGATATTTTATATATATGTACTCATAATTCAATTTTATATGGTTCAGGATCACCCGTAAACAACACGAGAAGATTAATCATAAGATCCCATGTTTGTACGCAACACGTCATTTGACAACACCGGTACTTTATGTACGCAACACGTCATTTGACAACACCGGTACCGTGGGTCAAGATTAATCTCGACCAATACATATACGTTGGGGGTTTTATTTATTTCGTTGGGGGTTTATTAAACATCTAAATATGAACCATTAAAATTGAATTACTAACAACGAACTGCTAACTACGGACTAAGGAATTATAAAAAGTATTAAAAGTATAACAAGTATATATATGTGACGTTTGTTTAAAAAGAAAAGGTATTGATATATTATATATGGATAGGTTCGTGATATAAACCGGAAGACCAAGTCAAAATATATATATCTTCAAGACAACAGTGAGTATATAGTCCCACTTTTAAACTCTAAATATTTCGGGATGAGAATACATGTATTTTATGTTTTACGATATGGACACAAGTAACTGAAAAATATATTCTACGTTGAGTTGTACCACTGGCATACTTCCCTGTAGCTTGGTAACTGTTATTTACAGCGGTATTGTAAACGCGAATCCTGTTGATAGATCTATCGGGCCTGACAACCCCAACCGGACTGGACGACCAGTATTCAACGGTTGCACAGTACTTCGTTTCGTGACTACACTTGGTACGGTGTAGTAAGATTTCATAATAAAGGGAATATGCGACGTGATTAAATGTTAAGTATGGTTACCAAGTGCTCAACCACTTAGAATATTTTTATTAAAATGTTTATATATGAAATCTTGTGGTCTATATATATATATTGCTGCCGGCATTAAACCTATATCTCACCAACTTTATGTTGACGTTTTAAGCATGTTCATTCTCAGGTGATAATTAGAAGCTTCCGTTGCAACATGTTGAATTTAAACAAGATCTTGAGTATGCATATTTGTGTCAAAAATAAAACTGCATATCGGAGGATTTGTAATGTAAAATATGCTAGAAATCGTATTGTTATCATCACATGTAAAGTTTGTAAGTCTAAGATTATCGCTAAACGATAATCATCTTTATATTGTCTAAAGCTTGTATTATCATAAGAGTTATGGTTTGTAATGTAAAATAAATGCAGTTGTTCTTTTAAAAATGTCGCATATAGAGGTCAATACCTCGCAATGAAATCATACGTTATCTAACACGTTCTTATGGTTAAGGACGGGTTATGACAAAAACCGCCCAAAGTCGACAAAAGAGCTACGCTGACATTAAAAGAAAAGATATAGAATTTGAAATTGGAGAGATGGTCATGCTTAAAGTTGCACCTTGGAAAGGCGTTGTTCGATTTGATAAACGAGAGAAATTAAACCCAAGGTATATTGGACCATTCAAGGTTATTGATCGCGTCGAACCAGTAGCTTACCGACTTGAGTTACCTCAACAACTCGAGGCTGTACATAACACTTTACACGTCTCGAATTTGAGGAAATGTTTTGCTAAAGAAGATCTCACTATTCTGTTAGACGAAATCCAAATCAACGAAAAACTTCAATTTAATGAAGAACCCGTAGAGATAATGGATCGTGAGGTTAAAAGGCTCAAGCAAAATAAGATACCGATCGTCAAGGTTCGATGGAATGCTCGTAGGGGACCCGAGTTCACCTGGGAGTGTGAAGATCAAATGAAGCTAAAATACCCGTACCTATTTCCAGAAGATTCGTCAACACCTTCAACAGCTTAAAATTTCGGGACGAAATTTATTTAACGGGTAGGTACTGTAGTGACCCGAACTTTTCCATGTTTATATATATTAAATGAAATTGTTATTTACATGATTAAGTGTTTTCAACATGTTAAGCAATCAAACTTGTTAAGACTTGATTAACTGAAATAGGTTTCATATAGACAATTGACCACCCAAGTTGACCGGTGATTCACGAACGTTAAAACTTGTAAAAACTATATGATGACATATATATGATTATATATATAGTTAACATGATATTATGATAAGTAAGTATCTCATTAGGTATTTTAACAATGAGTTATACACATAAAATTGAGTTTATTGAATTAAGAAACTCGAAACGATATATATAATGATTATCGTTATAACAACGTCTTACTAAACACATATGAATCATATTAAGATATTGATACACTATGTTTAATCATGATAAATTATAAGTAAACATGTCATTAAGTGTATTAACAATGAACTACATATGTAAAAACAAGACTACTAACTTAATGATTTCGAAACGAGACATATATGTAACGATTATCGTTGTAACAACATTTAATTGTATATATATCATACTAAGATATATTAATATATCATAATATCATGATAATTTAATAATTTTACATCTCTTTAGATATGATAAACAATGAGTTAACAACATTTAACAAGATAGTTAACCTAAAGATTTCAAAACAACATTTACATGTAACGACTAACGATGATTTAACGACTCAGTTAAAATGTATATACATGTAGTGTTTTAATATGTATTTATACACTTTTGAAAGACTTCAAAACATTTATCAAAATACTCCTACTTAACAAAAATGCTTACAATTACATCCTCTTTCAGTTTCATCAACAATTCTACTCGTATGCACCAGTATTCATACTCGTACAATACACAGCTTTTAGATGTATGTACTATTGGTATATACACTTCAATGATCAGCTCTTAGCAGTCCATTTGAGTCACCTAACACATGTGGGAACCATAATTTGGCAACTAGCATGAAATATCTCATAAAATTACAAAAATATTAGTAATCATTCATGACTTATTTACATGTAAACAAAATTACATATCCTTTATATCTAATCCATATACCAACGACCAAAAACACCTACAAACACTTTCATTCTTCAATTTTTTTCATCTAATTGATCTCTCTCAAGTTCTATCTTCAAGTTCTAAGTGTTCTTCATAAATTCTATAAGTTCTAGTTTCATAAAATCAAGAATACTTCCAGGTTTGCTAGCTTACTTCCAATCTTGTAAAGTGATCATCCAATCTCAAGAAATCTTTCTTATTTACAGTAAGATATCTTTATAATACAAGGTAATACTCATATTCAAACTTTGATTCAATTTCTATAACTATAACAATCTTATTTCGGGTGGAAATCTTACTTGAACTTGTTTTCGTGTCATGATTCTACTTCAAGAACTTTCAAGCCATCCAAGATCCTTTGAAGCTGGATCATTTCTTGTCACTTCTAGTAGGTTTACCTACTAAACTTGAGGTAGTAATGATGTTCATAACATCATTCGATTCATATATATAAAACTACCTTATTCGAAGGTTTAAAATTGAAATCACTAGAACATAGTTTAGTTAATTCTAAATTTGTTCGCAAACAAAAGTTGATCCTTCTAACTTGACTTTTAAAATCAACTAAACACATGTTCTATATCTATATGATATGCTAACTTAATGATTTAAAACCGAAAAATACGAAAAATACCGTAAAACCGGATATACGCCGTCGTAGTAACACCGCGGGCTGTTTTGGGTTAGTTAATTAAAAACTATGATAAAATTTGATTTAAAAGTTATTTTTCTGGTAAAAAGATTTTTCTTATGAACATGAAACTATATTCAAAAATCATGGTTAAACTCAAAGTGGAAGTATGTTTTCCAAAATGGTCATCTAGACGTCGTTCTTTCGACTGAAATGACTACCTCTTACAAAAACGACTTGTAACTTATATTTTCTACTATAAACCTATACTTTTTCTATTTACATTCATAAAATAGAGTTCAATATAAAACCATATCAATTTGATTCACTCAAAACGGATTTAAAACGAAGAAGTTATGGGTAAAACAAGATTGGATAATTTTTCTTGTTGTAGCTACGTGAAAATTGGTAACAAATCTATATTAATCATATCCTAGCTAACTCATATTGTATTACATGTATTCTAATATATTATGTAATCTTGGGATACCATAGACACGTATGAAAATGTTTTGACATATCATATAGACCCATGTATATATATTATTTGGAACAACCATAGACACTCTATTTTTGTAATTTTATGAGATATATCATGCTAGTTGTCAAATGATAGTTCCCACATGTGTTAGGTGACTCACATGGGCTGCTAAAAGCTTATCATTGGAGTATATATACCAATAGTACATACATCTAAAAGCTGTGTATTGTACGAGTACGAATACGGGTGCATACGAGTAGAATTGTTGATGAAACTGAACGAGGATGTAATTGTAAGCATTTTTGTTAAGTAGAAGTATTTTGATAAGTGTCTTGAAGTCTTTCAAAAGTGTATGAATACATATTAAAACACTACATGTATCTACATTTTAACTGAGTCGTTAAGTCATCGTTAGTCGTTACATGTAAGTGTTGTTTTGAAACCTTTAGGTTAACGATCTTGTTAAATGTTGTTAACCCAATGTTTATAATATCAAATGAGATTTTAAATTATTATATTATTATGATATTATGATGTACGAATATCTCTTAATATGATATATATACATTAAATGTCGTTACAACGATAATCGTTACATATATGTCTCGTTTCAAAATCATTAAGTTAGTAGTCTTGTTTTTACAAATGAAGTTCATTGTTAATATACTTAATGATGTAGCGACCCGACCAAATCGTCATTGACGGCGCCGTCTACTTAGGTCCCGTTACGTGGTCATAAGTCTTTAAAACAACGTTTGACCAAAAGATATGTCGCATTTATTTCAAATGTAAAGGTTGTTCAAGTTTACAAGAATTGTTCCACCACAAGTTACGATACAAAGTTTTAAGTACAATTGAAACTTATGCGACACAATTTAAAAGTATCCAAAAGACGCTCCATGTATGCATATATACTCGACATCCCATGCAAGTATCAAAATAATGAGCGGAAGCATGTATCATGTATCGTTCAAGGACCTGAGAAAAACATAGAAATCTGTCAACGAAAACGTTGGTGAAATCATAGGTTTAAGTAAGTAAGTACAAGTGAACCACAAGATTTGCATCAATGAAATAATAGTAATACATTCCAAAAGTTTGTTTCACGAGCACCCAATTATCAAAGCTTAACATTCCTTCCATTGTATACCCCATCACTTAGTGCTAGAACAAACACTGATTCTCGAAAATATATTTCATCCGTAGACGGTAGCGAACCGTCAAGGATGAGGGTTGTCAACCCATATGGCCATATAACATAAGTTCTCGCTTACACCCGGCAAGTGTAACTAATGATAATCGAATTGAGGATTTTTGTTCTAAACTCGTATGTAGAATGTTTGTTTTCCCGTTCTTGTGTTCACTTAGTTCAAAAGAATCGTTTATGTTTTCTCATCCCAATATAAGTTCAAAAAGAGTAAAAGTGGGACTATGATCTCACCTTGAATGCACGAGTAGTAAAGTACTTCGACAAGTAAACGTGTGCAAAGAACAATGCTAGTCTTGACCTAAACAATAGGTTTGTATCAATAACGGTAAACACGATAGGTCAAAGATGTTCAATTAGTCCTATGGCTCGTTACGACTCGATTATTGAGCATGTGAAATCAAATTGTCAAGTTTCATGCAAGATACAAGTATATAAACAAGTTAGGAAGGTTGCAAAATCATTTGGTTAAGTTTGACAAAAAGTCAAACTTTGGTCGGTCAAAGTCAACGAAAAAGTCAACACGTTCGGGTCGTGTCCCGAACTATTTTTCTGAGGTTTTTAATCATGTATGAACATGCTAGGACAAGTTACATGTGAATCGGAGGTGCGTAGCATAGCAAACATTATTCGAAAATTGACCAAGTTGGACAGACCCAAACGGCGCGCCGCGCGGGTATATGGCGCGCCGCGCGGGTACCTGTGCAGAGAATTCTGGCAGTTTTTAAGTTTTATGCACGAACCTAACTTCAAACAATCACCATTTATGATCCGCAAACAATCAAGACAAGTACCTTATACCGTTGGGAAGGTAATTTGACGAGGAAAACAACTAAACACATTTCATCAATCAATCTACCTATTACAACAACCAAAACCGCATCTAATGCTTAACATTAACCGCATACAAGTTCATAAATGCAATTCAATGATTCGGGCAACCAATTTACATGAATGATATGCCGTTTCGAAGGTAATCAAGCATACAATCCAACTAAACACTTACCAATAATAATCCATGGCATTCAATGCATCACAAGTCCATTTCAAGTTCATCAAACCCTAACCCAAATTCACCAAAATCACTAATCAAGTTCATGAAGTTTTCTAAGGCAACCTACACATCAAATTGAAGCTAGTGATGCTAGTAACACAATTAAAACATCAACTTTTAACATCTAACAACATATGATCATCCAAAATTCAAGAACAACACACCAAAATTCAAGTTCATGCTAGTTACACTAAAACAACGAGATCGAGCATACAAATTACATACACGACATCACAATGAGCCATAGACACTAACTAACACCATTTCAAGTCAAAAACACGAATTTAGAGAAATCTAGAGTTTTAGAAATGTTACCCAAACGAGATGAAGTTGGTACCAAAATGAAGAGGATGAAGAGAGGATCACGAATATGTAATTTATTTTGTTGTAAGCCTCCTAGATCGGATTTAGATGATGATTGAATGAATTTGGTTTTGGGTGTGTGTTCTTGCTAGAGAGAAAGAGAGAGAGATGGAGGTGGAAATGAATGGGTGAAAGGGGTTGACCCTTTGACCTAGTCAAGGGTTTGATCCCTTGTCAAGTTTAGTCCCTCAACTTTCGTTCGGGTGCGGGAATTACCTAAACGAGATAATTTAAAACGCGTATCAACGGGAGATGTTATAAACATATAACGGACTTTATATTAGTATAACGGAAGAGTAAATGGAAAAAGGCGGGATGTTACAAATGATATGTTTACTTATCATAATATCATGTTAACTATATATATAACCATATATATGTCATCATATAGTTTTTACAAGTTTTAACGTTCGTGAATCACCGGTCAACTTGGGTGGTCAATTGTCTATATGAAACCTATTTCAATTAATCAAGTCTTAACAAGTTTGATTGCTTAACATGTTGGAAACACTTAATCATGTAAATAACAATTTCATTTTAATAATTCACTTTAATTTTACTTTACTTTAACTTTAATAATTCACTTTAATAATTCATACTTTAATAATTCATACTTTAATAATTCACTTTAATAATTCATACTTTAATAATTCACTTTAATAATTCATACTTTAATAATTCATACTTTAATAATTCACTTTAATAATTCATACTTTTATAATTCAAAAATCTATTATAAATAGAATTCAATACGTTTCATTATTTCATAGAAACTTGAAAATATATTTCTCTAAACTCTCTCAATCGATTTACATATATATATTTACTCAGTATTATTTCAAGATATTATTAGTATACATAAAATACTACGACGGAGTTATGTTCAGGCGATTTCAAAATAAGTTTTTAAATGGGATAGTGCTAAGAAAATTATGGGTTATAGCTATGGAGGTTATGGGTATTGTTCGAGGGTATTGCTTGTGAGGTCAACCTAACGTTTATCATTTTCGTTGCGTCTACGTAGTTTTGTGCAATATTGAATCACAATATTGATACATGAGCATTCATATTTTAACTTTTATATATTATTAGTGTATCCCTGACTAGTGCTCGAGTAGATAGGATTATACATGCTAGTACGTTTATTATTGTCGTTAGATAGGTTATGTTGAATCCTGATTTAGATACATATGCTACTGAGATAAGGTATATGATATGCATGTCGTTGGAAAGCTGGCAAAAAATTAATTACTTTTCATTTAGAACTGGTGTGATTTCGATGAACGGATTAAAAGATATAGTCAACTGAATTATTATTACTTTTAGTATATTTATTGTTAAAATGATTATTATTACTATCGTCGTTATTATCGTCATTATAATTACTATCTAATTATTATTATTATTATTATTATTATTATTATTATTATTATTATTATTATTATTATTATTATTATTATTATTATTATCATTATCGTTATTAATAAAATGTATTATCATTAAAAATTGTTATTTTTATTATTATTACAATCGTTATTATAATTAAAGTTATAAATAGTATTATTATTATCATTATTATTATTATCATTAAAATAGTTATTAGTATTATCATTATCATAATATTTATTATTATTAGTATTATTATAATTAAAACTAATATTAATAACATCTAATTATTATGATTACTATTATTATCATTATTATGAACGTGATATAAAAGACGACTAAAAGCTATTAACAAATTAATTAGGAAATAATGAGTGTAAGTATCATGATGAAATTAAAATATTGAAAGACATTGATTTAGATAA
Source organism: Rutidosis leptorrhynchoides (assembly GCF_046630445.1). Classification (NCBI taxonomy): domain Eukaryota; kingdom Viridiplantae; phylum Streptophyta; class Magnoliopsida; order Asterales; family Asteraceae; genus Rutidosis; species Rutidosis leptorrhynchoides. The sequence goes on from NC_092342.1 coordinate 218,373,331, forward strand.
AAAATATCGTTTTCATTATTTTTACTATTAAAAGTATTATTAATATTAAAACTATCATCTTACTAAGATCATCGTTTTTAATAGAAATATCATTGTTATTATAAGATATCATTATTATTATCATTTAGTATTATTATTAATTATCATTTTGAATAGAATTATTATCTTTATAAAATATTATTATTATTATTACTGTTAATATTAAAAAGTATCGTTACTATTATCATGAATAGAATTATCATTTATCATACTTAATATCATTTTTAGTAAATATAAATATTTTTATTTTTATTAGTAGAATAATGATAATTATTATTATTATTAAAAAATAATACAACTTTTACTCATTATTATTACTATCAATATTATTTTATCAAATAAATATATAATACAGAGACATTTTTTACCACACGTAATACAATTACATTAATATTACATATCACTATATTTTTATGATATTAAGTGAACTTTATAAATTTTATTATTTAAGATATATAAAAGTATATTTTTATTTGTAATATAAATTTTTATTATTAATAAATGACTTATATTATTTTCTCTAATAAAATCTGATAAATATATTTAAATATATAAAACGATTATTTAAATTTCATATTGAACATGTATGGACCTTGTAAATCATTTTGGGTCAAATCGAGTTTTGTTGACTTTTACATATCGATCTCGAGCATTAAGATTGTGATACACTACGACCTGACCTAAATTGTTAGACAGTTATTGACCAACATATATATATATATATATATATATATATATATATATATATATATATATATATATATATATATATATATATATATAATTAATATAGGTTCGTGAATCAAAGGCCAACCTTGCACTTGTTCAATGACGCCATATGTATTTTTACTACGAAATACAGTATTGTGAGTTTCATTTGCTTCCTTTTTAAATGCTTTTGCAAAATATATTTTTGGGACTGAGAATACATGCACTTTTATAAATGTTTGACGAAATAGACACAAGTAATCGAAACTACATTCTATGATTGAATTGTTATACCGGATATCGCCTTTGTTGAACTTGGTAGCCTAAGAATTGGTGTTTATTATAATTGCCACCAATTGACGCGAATTCTAAAGATAGATCTATAGGCCTTGACAATCCCCAATCAGAGAATTTGAACTGCTTTAGTACTTCGATATTTATATGTTTGGGAATATTCTAGATGCATTTTGTTAATGTCGGTTACAAGGTGTTCAATTCATATGAATGAATTTTAAATACTTACGAGTGTATGATTATTGATTAAATGAAATCTTGTGGTCTATTAAAATTATAAAAATGATTGATTACGATAAACTAATGAACTCACCAACCTTTTGGTTGACACTTGAAAGCATGTTTATTCTCTGGTTTGAAAGAAATCTTCCGCTGTGCATTTGCTCATTTTAGAGATATTACTTAGAGTCATTCATGGCATATTTCAAAAGACGTTGCATTCAAGTCATTGAGTTCAATAAAGATTATTACTAAAGTAAATAACAGATTAGGTCATTTATAGTTTGGATGTTATGGAATGGTATGCATGCTGTAGTGACCCGAACTTTTTCATGTTTATATATATTAAATGAAATTGTTATTTACATGATTAAGTGTTTCCAACATGTTAAGCAATCAAACTTGTTAAGACTTGATTAATTGAAATAGGTTTCATATAGACAATTGACCACCCAAGTTGACCGGTGATTCACGAATGCTAAAACTTGTAAAAACTATATGATGACATATATATGAATATATATATATACATATATATATATATATATATATATATATATATATATATATATATATATATATATATATATATATATATATATATATATAGTTAACATGATATTATGATAAGTAAGTATCTCATTAGGTATTTTAACAATGAGTTATATACATAAAATTGAGTTTATTGAATTAAGAAACTCAAAACGATATATATATATATATATATATATATATATATATATATATATATATATATATATATATATATATATATATATATATATATATATATATATATATATATATATATATATATAACGATTATCGTTATAACAACGTCTTACTAAATACATATGAATCATATTAAGTTATTGATACACTATGTTTAATCATGATAAATTATAAGTAAACATGTCATTAAGTGTATTAACAATGAACTACATATGTAAAAACAAGACTACTAACTTAATGATTTCGAAACGAGACATATATGTAACGATTATCGTTGTAACAACATTTAACTGTATATATATCATACTAAGATATATTAATATATCATAATATCATGATAATGTAATAATTTTACATCTCTTTAGATATGATAAACAATGAGTTAACAACATTTAACAAGATCGTTAACCTAAAGGTTTCAAAACAACATTTACATGTAACGACTAACGATGATTTAACGACTCAGTTAAAATGTATATACATGTAGTGTTTTAATATGTATTCATACACTTTTGAAAGACTTCAAGATATTTATCAAAATACTCCTACTTAACAAAAATACTTACAATTACATCCTCGTTCAGTTTCATCAACAATTCTACTCGTATGCACCCGTATTCACACTCGTACAATACACAGCTTTTAGATGTATGTAATATTGGTATATACACTTCAATGATCAGCTCTTAGCAGCCCATGTGAGTCACCTAACACATGTGGGAACCATCATTTGGCAACTAGCATGAAATATCTCATAAAATTACAAAAATATTAGTAATCATTCATGACTTATTTACATGTAAACAAAATTACACATCCTTTATATCTGATCCATATACCAACGACCAAAAACACCTAAAAATACTTTTATTCTTCAATTTTTTTCATCTAATTGATCTCTCTCAAGTTCTATCTTCAAGTTCTAAGTATTCTTCATAAATTCTATAAGTTCTAGTTTCATAAAATCAAGAATACTTCCAAGTTTGCTAGCTTACTTCCAATCTTGTAAAGTGATCATCCAACCTCAAGAAATCTTTCTTATTTACAGTAAGATATCTTTCTAATACGAGGTAATACTCATATTCAAACTTTGATTCAATTTCTATAACTATAACAATCTTATTTCGAGTGGAAATCTTACTTGAACTTGTTTTCGTGTCATGATTCTACTTCAGGAACTTTCAAGCCATCCAAGATCCTTTGAAGCTAGATCATTTCTTGTCACTTCCAGTAGGTTTACCTACTAAACTTGAGGTAGTAATGATATTCATAACATCATTCGATTCATATATATAAAACTACCTTATTCGAAGGTTTAAACTTGAAATCACTAGAACATAGTTTAGTTAATTCTAAACTTGTTCGCAAACAAAAGTTGATCCTTCTAACTTGACTTTTAAAATCAACTAAACACATGTTCTATATCTATATGATATGCTAACTTAATGATTTAAAACCGGAAAACACGAAAAATACCGTAAAACCGGATATACGCCGTCGTAGTAACACCGCAGGCTGTTTTGGGTTAGTTAATTAAAAACTATGATAAACTTTGATTTAAAATTTGTTCTTCTGGGAAAATGATTTTTCTTATGAACATGAAACTATATCCAAAAATCATGGTTAAACTCAAAGTGAAAGTATGTTTTCCAAAATGGTCATCTAGACGTCGTTCTTTCGACTGAAATGACTACCTCTTACAAAAACAACTTGTAACTTATATTTCCGACTATAAACCTATACTTTTCTGTTTAGATTCATAAAATAGAGTTCAATATGAAACCATAGCAATTTGATTCACTCAAAACGGATTTAAAACGAAGAAGTTATGGGTAAAACAAGATTGGATAACTTTTCTTGTTGTAGCTACATGAAAATTGGTAACAAATCTATATTAATCATATCCTAGCTAACTCATATTGTATTACATATATTCTAATATATTATGTAATCTTGGGATACCATAGACACGTATGCAAATGTTTTGACATATCATATAGACCCATGTATATATATTATTTGGAACAACCATAGACACTCTATATGCAGTAATGTTGGAGTTAGCTATACAGGATTGAGGTTGATACCAAAAATATATATACTTTGAGTTATGATCTAGCCTGAGACGTGTATACACTGGGTCGTGGATTGATTCAAGATAATATATATCAATTTATTTCTGTACATCTAACTTTGAACAACTAGTTGTAGGTTACTAACGAGGACAGCTGACTTAATAAACTTAAAACATCAAAATGTATTAAAAAAGTTGTAATTATATTTTGAATATACTTTGACATATATGTACATATTTGTTATAGGTTCGTGAATCGACCAGTGGCCAAGTCTTACTTCCCGACGAAGTAAAAATCTGTGAAAGTGAGTTATAGTCCCACTTTTAAAATCTATTATTTTGGGATGAGAATACATGCAGTTTATAAATATTTTACAAAATAGACACAAGTAATCAAAACTACTTTCTATGTTGGATTATCGAACCGAATATGTGAAATGTCCCGTTCGTATTGATTAAAAACGTTCCATATTAATTGATTTCGTTGCGAGGTTTTGACCTCTATATGAGACGTTTTTCAAAGACTGCATTCATTTTAAAACAAACCATAACCTTTATTTCATCAATAAAGGTTTAAAAAGCTTTACGTAGATTATCAAATAATGATAATCTAAAATATCCAGTTTACACACGACCATTACATAATGGTTTACAATACAAATATGTTACAACGAAATAAGTTTCTTGAATGCAGTTTTTACACAATATCATACAAGCATGGACTCCAAATCTCGTCCTTATTTAAGTATGCGACAGCGGAAGCTCTTAATAATCACCTGAGAATAAACATGCTTAAAACGTCAACAAAAATGTTGGTGAGTTATAGGTTTAACCTATATATTATCAAATCATAATAATAGACCACAAGATTTCATATTTCAATACACGTCCCATACATAGAGATAAAAATCATTCATATGGTGAACACCTGGTAACCGACATTAACAAGATGCATATATAAGAATATCCCCATCATTCCGGGACACCCTTCGGATATGATATAAATTTCGAAGTACTAAAGCATCCGGTACTTTGGATGGGGTTTGTTAGGCCCAATAGATCTATCTTTAGGATTCGCGTCAATTAGGGTGTCTGTTCCCTAATACTTAGATTACCAGACTTAATAAAAAGGGACATATTCGATTTCGATAATTCAACCATAGAATGTAGTTTCACGTACTTGTGTCTATTTTGTAAATCATTTATAAAACCTGCATGTATTCTCATCCCAAAAATATTAGATTATAAAAGTGGGACTATAACTCACTTTCACAGTTTTTTTTTTACTTCGTCGGGAAGTAAGACTTGGCCACTGGTCGATTCACGAACCTATAACAATATATACATATATATCAAAGTATGTTCAAAATATATTTACAACACTTTTAATATATTTTGATGTTTTAAGTTTATTAAGTCAGCTGTCCTCGTTAGTAACCTACAACTAGTTGTCCACAGTTAGATGTACACAAATAAATCGATAAATATTATCTTGAATCAATGCACGACCCAGTGTATACGTATCTCAGTATTGATCACAACTCAAACTATATATATTTTGGAATCAACCTCAACCCTGTATAGCTAACTCCAACATTCACATATAGAGTGTCTATGGTTGTTCTGAAAAATATATAGATGTGTCGACATGATAGGTCGAAACATTGTATACGTGTCTATGGTATCTCAAGATTACATAATATACAATACAAGTTGATTAAGTTATGGTTGGAATAGATTTGTTACCAATTTTCACGTAGCTAAAATGAGAAAAATTATCCAATCTTGTTTTACCCATAACTTCTTCATTTTAAATCCGTTTTGAGTGAATCAAACTGCTATGGTTTCATATTGAACTCTATTTTATGAATCTAAACAGAAAAAGTATAGGTTTATAGTCGTAAAAATAAGTTACAAGTCATTTTTGTAAAGGTAGTCATTTCAGTCGAAAGAACGACGTCTAGATGACCATTTTAGAAAACATACTTCCACTTTGAGTTTAACCATAATTTTTGGATATAGTTTCATGTTCATAATAAAAATCATTTTCCCAGAATAACAACTTTTATATCAAAGTTTATCATAGTTTTTAATTAACTAACCCAAAACAGCCCACGGTGTTACTACGACGGCGTAAATCCAGTTTTACGGTATTTTTCGTGTTTCCAGGTTTTAAATCATTAAGTTAGCATATCATATAGATATAGAACATGTGTTTAGTTGATTTTAAAAGTCAAGTTAGAAGGATTAACTTTTATTTGCAAACAAGTTTAGAATTAACTAAACTATGTTCTAGTGATTACAAGTTTAAACCTTCGAATAAGATAGCTTTATATGTATGAATAGAATGATGTTATGAACATCATTACTACCTCAAGTTCTTTGGATAAACCTACTGGAAATGAGAAAAATAGATCTAGCTTCAAAGGATCCTTGGATGGCTTGAAAGTTCTTGAAGCAGAATCATGACACGAAAACAATTTCAAGTAAGATTTCCACTCGAAATAAGATTGTTATAGTTATAGAAATTGAATTAAAGTTTGAATATGATTATTACCTTGTATTAGAAAGATAACCTACTGTAAGTAACAAAGGTTTCTTGATCTTGGATGATTACTTGGAATGGATTTAGAAAACTTGGAAGTAAACTTGCAATCTTGGAAGTATTCTTGATTTTATGAAACTAGAACTTTTGGAATTTATGAAGAACACTTAGAACTTGAAGATAGAACTTGAGAGAGATCAATTAGATGAAGAAAATTGAAGAATGAAAGTGTTTGTAGGTGTTTTTGGTCATTGGTGTATGGATTAGATATAAAGGATATGTAATATTGTTTTCATGTAAATAAGTCATGAATGATTACTCATATTTTTGTAATTTTATGAGATATTTTATGCTAGTTGCCAAATGATGGTTCCCACATGTGTTAGGTGACTCACATGGGCTGCTAAAAGCTGATCATTGGAGTGTATATACCAATAGTACATACATCTAAAAGCTGTGTATTGTACGAGTACGAAATACGGGTGCATACGAGTAGAATTGTTGATGAAACTGAACGAGGATGTAATTGTAAGCATTTTTGTTAAGTAGAAGTATTTTGATAAGTGTCTTGAAGTCTTTCAAAAGTGTATGAATACATATTAAAACACTACATGTATATACATTTTAACTGAGTCGTTAAGTCATTGTTAGTCGTTACATGTAAATGTTGTTTTGAAACCTTTAGGTTAACGATCTTGTTGAATGTTGTTAACCCATTATTTATTATAAAAAATGAGATATTAAATTGTTATATTATCATGATATTATGATATATAATATATCTTAGTATGATATATATACAGTTAAATGTCGTTACAACGATAATCGTTACATATATGTCTCGTTTCGAAATCATTAAGTTAGTAGTCTTATTTTTACATATGTATTTCATTGTTAATACACTTAATAATATATTTACTTATCATTTAAGATAATTAACCAAGTGTATCAATATCTTAATATGATTCATATGTACCTAGTAAGACGTTGTTATAACGATAATCGTTATTTATATCGTTTTCGAGTTTCTTAAATTAATAGTCTCATTTTTATGTATATAACTCATTGTTAAAATACCTAATGAGATACATACTTATAATAAAATCATGTTAACTATATATATAACCATGTATATGTCATCGTATAGTTTTTACAAGTTTTAACGTTCGTGAATCACCGGTCAACTTGGGTGGTCAATTGTCTATATGAAACCTATTTCAATTAATCAAGTCTTAACAAGTTTGATTGCTTAACATGTTGGAAACACTTAATCATGTAAATAACAATTTCATTTAATATATATATAAACATGAAAAAGTTCGGGTCACTACAATATGCCCCTTTTTAGCTTGGTAGCCTAAGAATTAGGGAAATGGCCCTTAATTGACGCGAATCTTAAAGATAGATCTATTTGGCCCAACAAGCCTCATCCGAGTTACGGATGCTTTAGTACTTCGATTTATCATATCCGATGAGAGTCCCGGAATGATGGGGATATTCTATATGCATCTTGTTAAGGTCAGTTACCAGGTGTTCAACATATGAATGATTTTTATCTCTATGCAGTTTGCGAAATGCCTGATATGAGATGTGTTATAAAAATAAAATCTTGTGGTCTATTATTATGATTTGATAATATGTAGGTTAAACCTATAACTCACCAACAATTTTGCTGACATTTTAAGCATGTTTATTCTCAGGTGATTATTAAGAGCTTCCGCAGTTACATACTAAATTAAGGACAAGATTTGGAGTCCATGCTTGTATAATGTTGTTTAAAAACTGCATTCGAAGACTTATGTTGATGTGTAATATTGTTGTAAACCATTATGTATTGCTCGTGTAAAAAAAGCTATATTTTTTATTATCATTATTTGATAATCGTCGTAATATTTTAAAGGTTATGGTTTGTTCTAAAATCGAATGCAGTCTTTGAAAAACGTCTCATATAGAGGTCAAAACCTCGCAACGAAATCAATTAATATGGAACGTTTATAATAAATATGAACGGGACATTTCACATGCCTGTCAACTTTCGATGAAAAGAAAGTCTGTCTTTTAAAAATGAATGCAATGTTTGTAAAATTTATCATATAGAGGTCAAATACCTCGCGATGTAACCATATGTTATTGTATTCGTTCTTATGGATTTGGACGTGTCGTCTCAGTTATGAGATTTTCCAATGTGTTTATGCACGTTAAAATAAAAACGCTCATTGAAAAATTCTATTAAATATTGTAATTATTATTCTTATATTTTGCAAATATAATATATTTAAAAAAATCTTGTAAAAATCATTTAGGTTAAAATTGAATTATTGAGATGTTCAATTTTTTTTTAAAATGGTATATTTTTATTACAGTAATAACTACAACTAGCAAGAAGCTATGAGCAAAAAATAAATACTCCTTCCGTTCCAATTTTATAATCCATTAATTCTTTTTAGAATATTCTAAATTAATTGTTCAATACTATAAATGTAAAAGAATAATGTGATAAAATTCTTTTATACCTTTACATTATACAAACAAGACAAAAATATAGGTAAAAAGTAAGGGGTAAGACTAGATAGTTAACAAAAAAGTATATGTGTCAGTCAACTTTTCTAATTAAACTATGTGTTTTTTTGTCTAATGAAAGCCAATCGGTCCAGTGTTGTTGCCGCCTTAGCGATTTCGTTTGAGCTGCTAAGCGCCAATAAATTAGGTTTCTGGGGTGTCTTCTCCGGTTGTTTCTCGACTGTCCGTAGGTTAGGTTTCGACGGGCTAGAGTGTCTAAGTGGATCTTTGAGGTTTTCTTAGATTTGTTGGCCATCGGGGTTCTCTTCGGTCTTCTGGTTGCCGTCTCGAGGCGGGTGTTCTTGGGTTGCCCGACGAGCGCTTTTGTATCGGGTTTATGATGGTGTGGGATGTTACGGTTGGCTGTGGGGGAGGTTTTGCGCTTGCTAACTTCAGTTCAGGTGAGGACATTTTCTGAGGTTTGATGATCTTGGCGGCGGTTACGACAACATTTCAATTGGTTATTTATTGTTTGGGAGACTTGTTTGTCTCTATGTTTTGCTTCAATGTTTCAATGTATTGATTAGTTGTATTGAAGTGCGTTTCTTGTTGGACGCTAGTGTAGTTCTCAAACAGATGTGATATCTGTCATGTGACGGCCCAGATCATCAGATCTCTTTTTTCTTTTATATAATATATAATATGTATTTTCGTTAATAAAGAAGAAGAAAAAAACAATCGGTCCAACTTGGGACAATACAACCTCTTTGAAGCCAAGAAAAGAAAGAAAGAAAGTCCAATGTATTGATTAGTTGTTTGTTTTTTATGTTGAAGACCTTATTTTGTCTTATGTCTATGGGCGGGAAGACATTTTGATTTCAGATGGTTTGTTTTTTCGAAGACAAAAGACAAAATAAGGTCTGCCAAAAAGAAGCACTATAACAATGCTTCCAATCTTTGAAGACATTTTAACCTAACTCCTCACCTCTCAGCTACCCCTCCAAATATATCTTTCACCCACCTATCTGCCTCAAATTTTCCAGTCACCTCCATCAATCCATAACCATCGACCAAACTACAAGATTCATCTATTTAATAATTATTGTACCATCAACTGATTTGAATAAAGCTTTAATGAGTTTTAACTTTAAATAAGAAACAGAGCATGGGTGTCATACGGAATCACGATGCTCTATTTTTATTACGGAGTATATGTTTGATTACGATCTATTTTATGAGCGTTTAATCTTAAAACTTAAATATATTGAATTTGATTTTTATTCCTTTACAGGATGTATCATGGATTACAACGAAAAATTTGTTTCACTCATAGTTATGTATTTATATCGTTTAATAATTAGAAATGTACTTTAAATATTAGATGAACGTTTAATTTATTTTAGTTTAATAGTCAATTTTTCAAAAAAAAATATCAAAATTACATTTCAACAAAAAGTGATCAAATTTTGCAGATAAAAAAACAAACAGTCTTATATCTTTAGTTGATTATATCTTCTTTAGAAGACATGATTTTAAACTTCAGACATAAAACATCTTAAAAAACAAACCGCACCTAATATTATCCGGTATGTCACTTTTCTAACATTCATGGAAAAAGTTAAATCTTTCTGTAGGTGCCAAAGCCACCAAAGAGTAGTAGAGATGAAACATTAAAAAAGTTAAGATCAAAAATAGGTTTTAAACTTTCTAGATGATTTCTCAAAATCGTCACTGAACAATTGACATGACTTCAAAGGGAAGAGAGGGGCGGCCTTGATGTCACACGCTTGAAAGATCTTAATGTTGCTCTTTTCTACAAGTTGAGGTGGGCAGGTGGCAGTACGTGCGTTACAAGAGAATGCTACTTGGGTTAGATTCTTTCGGCTATTTATGGTGCGCAACTTGACGGCCTTTTCCCTGCTGTCAAACATGATAGTAAATGTCATTGGGCTTGCATCAATCGATCTGCTTTTTCTCTTCACCGGCACAACACCATCAACAACAAATTCCATGGTCCATAAGCTCGACAATGTAAATGACATTTGGTTTTGGTTGGATATATGGACACATGATACGATACTGCTCTCAACATTAGGTTCCCGCGCTTGTTTGCTCTTGAATCCGGGGAGTGTACTATCAATACGCATCTCGTGAATAATACTTGGTCGTTCAATTGTAAAGAAGTATTCGCGGGGGTTCTGAATACGCACAGTTATCAGACCTTATGACTGCTCTTTGTCCAGTTAACTGTACAGATTAGAAGGACGAATGGGTGTGGGTTCATGACTCCTCTAACAAGTTCTCGGTGGCTAGTGCTCGCAAACGTATTCTCTCCTCCCTTGTTGGCCAGCCATCTAGCCCGACGAACTAGTATCCTCTTCTCCCCATCGAGGTTAAAGTGTTTGCTTGAAGATTACTCCCTCGGTCCCAATTTAATTGTCTCTAGACAGGGTCGTCCCGTCAATTCTAATTTTTCACATGGGCCCTGTTCAATTAACAAAAAATAGGCCCTTTGTATACAAAAGTTTTAAATATATGTATGATTAAGTTCAGTAAACACAAAAAAACTTGGTTGAGTACTAGCACTATAGGCCCCTTTGATTATGGGCTCTGTGCGAGCGCACGTGTTGCACGTCCTCAAATCCGCCCCTGTCTCTAGACAAAAGATACACAGTTAAAGAAAATGTGACTGTCACATGTATTGTTTAACTTTCCAGTTTTACCCTTACCTTTTGTTTACCATTTTGTCTTATACACATGGATTATCAGGTCACTCCCTATCGTAACTAAACTATTCATCCTCTTAACCTTCCACATCAGCGCCACATCAACACCAATATCCTATAACTAACTCCTCATAATTAAACACTCTCTATCATGACTAAAACAATACTCCTCTTAATATACAACGTACAAGCAATAAAGCATCTAGTCCAACAATAAAAAGCCACTGGGACCCACAATTCCTATAACTAACCAAAACTCTTCCATTAAATCTATGGTGAGTGTGGGTAACTAATGCGGGTAACTAAGCCGTGCCTATGGTTCATTACGAGTAACTACGGGTAATGAGCGGGTAATGAACGGGTAACTAACCATAGGGAGTGGTCTTATGATTATAATAGAATTTTATCATATTATTCTTGAATAATTAAGTTGGGACACCTCAAAAAGAAGAGACGCGTGAAGTATTTCAAGATCGCCTCCCAGTTAAAAGCAATCTGGTGGACCATGGTATCAACATTTCTAGTAGCTCTTGTGATTCTTGCAACAATTAGTTGGAATCAAATGCTCGTGTTTTCATCTTTTGCATAATTTGCTTAAGAAGTTCGGAGTAATGTTAAAGATGGATCAATGTTCAACCCCCGAGTTGGGCTAATGTCCTAAGAATTTGTGACCGGTGTGCTTCTTTTACGAGTTCTAAATGGAAAATCATTGAATTCATCTCTCTTACAGCATTGTGGGTTATTTGTACTTATCGGAATAGAAACTCCATTGGAGACAAGTATTTCGTAAATGTCATTATGAATAACATTTCAGTTAATTCTTTTAATTGGATTGGCGGTGGATTACGACACTCAAATGTTAACTGGAAATTATTATTGTTGCAAAACCCTTTGCATTCTTTGTAATTCTAGCATCTTCGCTAGTTCATTGTTTTGATAAAACTCCTTCCTTTCAAAAAAAAAAAAAAAAAAATAATGACATGACTTCTACTTGTACCTAAAAATTCTTGAAGCAAAACGATCATACAAGAATGAATCTTTTTCCTTACATAGTTCATACATACTTTTATAACATCATGAGGTCACCTTTACATCAAACAAACTTAAAACTCAGAATGAGAAAAAGACAACCTAGAAGCCAAGACAAACTTACATAGTCTCTCTTATATAAACCATCTACTTTCTAAATAACTCAACCCAACCCAAAATAACTCAACCCAATGTTACAAGATTAGGCCATATTGACCTCACTAGATCACTTTAAATTTCCATAAACAGAAGTAAAAATCATTAATTATTGGGTTCATCAGTTGCAGCTTCAGCTTCAGTTTCGTTGAAGGATGCAGCCAAGATTTCTGCAAGGCTAAGTTGAGAACTAGATTGCTTCTGCTGTGTTGGTGAGTCCGAAACTCTAAGTTTTTTAGCATCTGTTGTCAACCATTTCTTCTTTTGTGACTTCTTCCAAACTACAGGTTCTAGAAACTTCCACGGGTCTTCCACCATCGACTTATTGTAAAACATATCAGGTCGATGTTCTGCTGACACATGATCACGGGCCCCACCCTGCCCCCACCCACCACGCTGTCCTGACCCCTGACCCCTACCTCTCACAAAGCTTGGACCCGAACTCATGCTACTTCCCCACCGCTGTCCACTTCCTTGATTAGGACCTGGGTTAGGGTACCTTCCTTGACCCGGACTATTTATAAAGTAGGGTCCGGGTCCGGGTCCGGGACTAGGGTAGCCTTGTCCTGAACCACGACCGGGGCTGTTGGTAAAGTGGGGACTAGGGTAGGCACCTTGGGCTGAACCACGGGCTGGGCCAGTGGTGAAATGGGTTTGTGGGCTAGGGTAGCCACTTCCTGGACCATGGTAGCCTCCATAGCTAGGGTTCACATGTTGTCCCTGTGGTTGCTGCATTCGTGGACTTGGAAATTGGTTAATACGGGGTTGAAATGAAGGTGGAGGAAGGATTTCATTGGACAAAGGCCCTGTTGAACAGTAAAATAATTTTTACACAGTAATAAGAGAAGCAATTTACTGAATGTTAACAGCAATGAGTGTGGAAAAAATCAAACTACTGATTGTAAGTTGTAGAGAAATTTTGACCCTTCACTTATAATTGGGTCAACTCGGGTTATGTATTATCACTAACAAATCAAACAGGTAAAATCAAATAGGTCAAAAAGAACAAAAGTTGCTCAAAGTTTAAAGATAACGCATAATATAACCTCTTAATTCATTTTAATAAGAAAAAAAAAATACTGAAATAAAGTACTTGACCCACTAGTGATTTATATAAAAGAAACTAATATAAATAGACAGAAAATGTTTCGAGAAAACCTGATCTATATGTCATAGTACAAAATGTTCCCGCTTGAATCTTTCACTATCCCCACCCATTAGGCAACTAGCTCTATATGGAGTCCCAGTACCCAAACAACAAAGTAACATACAAAATTAGATTTCTTACAATCAGATTTTCACTATTATGTCTAAAATCAATAGTCCTTTGCAATCAATAGTCCAAGAAGGTCATACTGTTTAAAAGTCTTGTGTCATAACAATCATTTAAAGATAACACTGGCTTCTCCATTATAGTAAACCAGGCACCTATTTAGTGAATTTCGTTTACGTTGAATAAGTCATCAAGGGAGGTGGACTTTACACAGAAAAAAGAAGTCACGGTGTGTTGATCAAATAAGGCAGAATGAATGATAACTTAAGAACATAAATAGAGGAATATGGTACAACAAAGTTGGGGCACATAAAAAAAATTCAAATGCATATATTACTTTGATGATATGATGAATGGGTCTGTGATATCTGAGGGCTGACCTTGCTCCTCTGCTTGTTCCCTGAATAAGATGCCATTGGGTCGGTGTAATAATTAAAGCTCTGAGCAGACGAATGCCCCTGACTTTCAGGATTATTAGCTGTAGATTCAAGAAGCGGATTGGAGAGATTAACAGCTGAATAATCACTTTCATTATTATAAGTTGATGCCTCCCATGAAGCTTCCATTCGCATAGCTTTTAATCTTTCTCTTCTCTGTTCTGACTCCTCCATTGATTCTTCTGTTAATCACCCTAAAGAAGATATAAAGAGCTTACACAATTACATATGAACAATAAGGAGTGCATTAATGCTTTTAAGTTAAACCTACACTATCTTCATCATTCGAATTTTATACAGATATGTTACAGCTTCAACACTAAAATTCCAATTCATTCTCAGAAAATAGTACTATTGCAAGAAGACAAAATAATTGCAACCTAATACTGAGATCATACGATTCAATTTGATACGCAATCAAAGAAATTATTGATTCACATTAGTTTATGCTAGTATTTCGTAAAAAAAAAAAAAAAAAAAAAAAAAAAAAAAAAAAAAAACTAGGGTTTGTATCAGGAACGAGTGAAACCCTAGAAGACGCATAGATAGATACATACGCATATACATATCAAATGCATGTAAATTAGGAATTTAAACTATAAGATTTTTGTATAGACATGAGCGAGGGAGAGAAATTCTAACCTGATTAAATTGTTGCAGAAAACACATAAAACCTCTTCTTCAATTTGAATGGATTCAAAGACCAAAATCCCAAATATATGAAAGACTTTGACTATTAACGGAGTATGTAAAAAATAACAAACGTCAAGGGTCTTTTAGGTAGTTACGTTAATTACCCAATCGGCCAATTGGGACAATCAACAGAGTTGTTGACCGACGTTAATTAGAAATAGAAAGTATGTAAAAATAACAACTGTCAAGGGTCTTTGATGTATTTATGTAAATTATCCAATCCGTCAATTGGGCCAATAGACAAACTTGTTGACATACGTTAACTAGAATTAGAACTACAAAATGGGTTCGGCCGTTTCGCTGAGTCAAAAGGCATTGCTTTTGACGGGATATTTATCGTTGTAACAAAATCATATTCTTCTCGTCAAAACATCTCGTACTATATTTAACAAAATAACATAATTAAACCTATAAAATTGGTATATTTTTATTTTTAATAATTTAACTAATCAAATTCACATGATTTATTTGTTTAAATTGTTAAAAAAAAAAAAAAGATTAATTATTAAACAATATCAAATAAGTATAAATGTATAATTAAATAAATAAATACTCCACAATCCTTATACATTCTTTTTGCTATAACATTAAAACACTAATGACAAACAATATAGACACGTATTCAAGAATTAGAACTTAGAAGGACACGTCCCCCACTAATTAGGAACTTGGGTGGATTTAAACGACAAAAAACGTTGTAATTTTTTAAACAAAACAAAAAATCATATTGCATATGATTTTTTTATAGAAGCAAGTTTTTAATAATTTGTGGAAGGAAGTTTATTAAAAAAAACAATTCATCACCGCTTAGCCAACGAGAATTAAGATAGCATTACGTCATTAAGTATGTTCGTTTATTGGATCTGAACCAATGACTCTCGTCGTATGAAAGCGATACTCTAACCGTTGAGTCAAGTAGGCCAAACTGAGTCAAGTTAGAGAAAATAGACCTTTATAAGTATAAGAGTAAGCCGCACAACCTAAGTGTTCCCTTTACTATACAAGGGGGCAGAGCGCTAAGAAAGTGAAAGTGTTATACTATACGAAATGAAGCAGCGGCTAGCACACTAAGCTAAGATCAACCACTTAGAGAACGTGTGTTGGTGCATAAAAGGCCCAAGTTCGGATCAACCACTATAATGTAGTGACCCGAACTTTTCCATGTTTATATATATTAATTGAGATTGATATTTACATGATTAAATGTTTCCAACATGTTAAGCAATCAAACTTGTTAAGACTTGATTAATTGAAATATGTTTCATATAGACAATTGACCACCCAAGTTGACCGGTGATTCACGAACGTTAAAACTTGTAAAAACTATATGATGACATATATATGGATATATATATATATATAGTTAACATGATACTATGATAAGTAAACATATCATTAAGTATATTAACAATGAACTACATATGTAAAAACAAGACTACTAACTTAATGATTTTTAAACGAGACATATATGTAACGATTATCGTTGTAAAGACATTTAATGTATATATATCATATTAAGAGATATTCATACATGATAATATCATGATAATATAATAATTTAAGATCTCATTTGATATTATAAACATTGGGTTAACAACATTTAACAAGATCGTTAACCTAAAGGTTTCAAAACAACACTTACATGTAACGACTAACGATGTCTTAACGACTCAGTTAAAATGTATATACATGTAGTGTTTTAATATGTATTTATACACTTTTGAAAGACTTCAATACACTTATCAAAATATTTCTACTTAACAAAAATGCTTACAATTACATCCTCGTTCAGTTTCATCAACAATTCTACTCGTATGCACCCGTATTCGTACTCGTACAATACACAGCTTTTAGATGTATGTAATATTGGTATATACACTCCAATGATCGGCTCTTAGCAGCCCATGTGAGTCACCTAACACATGTGGGAACCATCATTTGGCAACTAGCATGAAATATCTCATAAAATTACAAAAATATGAGTAATCATTCATGACTTATTTACATGAAAACAAAATTACATATCCTTTATATCTAATCCATACACCAACGACCAAAAACACCTACAAACACTTTCATTCTTCAATTTTCTTCATCTAATTGATCTCTCTCAAGTTCTATCTTCAAGTTCTAAGTGTTCTTCATATATTCTACAAGTTCTAGTTACATAAAATCAAGAATACTTTCAAGTTTGCTAGTTCACTTCCAATCTTGTAAGGTGATCATCCAACCTCAAGAAATCTTTGTTTCTTACAGTAGGTTATCATTCTAATACAAGGTAATAATCATATTCAAACTTTGGTTCAATTTCTATAACTATAACAATCTTATTTCAAGTGATGATCTTACTTGAACTTGTTTTCGTGTCATGATTCTGCTTCAAGAACTTCGAGCCATCCAAGGATCCGTTGAAGCTAGATCCATTTTTCTCTTTTCCAGTAGGTTTATCCAAGGAACTTAAGGTAGTAATGATGTTCATAACATCATTCAATTCATACATATAAAGCTATCTTATTCGAAGGTTTAAACTTGTAATCACTAGAACATAGTTTAGTTAATTCTAAACTTGTTCGCAAACAAAAGTTAATCCTTCTAACTTGACTTTTAAAATCAACTAAACACATGTTCTATATCTATATGATATGCTAACCTAATGATTTAAAACCTGGAAACACGAAAAACACCGTAAAATCGGATTTACGCCATCGTAGTAACACCGCGGGCTGTTTTGGGTTAGTTAATTAAAAACTATGATAAACATTGATTTAAAAGTTGTTATTCTGAGAAAATGATTTTTATTATGAACATGAAACTATATCCAAAAATTATGGTTAAACTCAAAGTGGAAGTATGTTTTCTAAAATGGTCATCTAGACGTCGTTCTTTCGACTGAAATGACTACCTTTATAAAAACGACTTGTAACTTATTTTTTCGACTATAAACCTATACTTTTTCTGTTTAGATTCATAAAATAGAGTTCAATATGAAACCATAGCAATTTGATTCACTCAAAACGGATTTAAAATGAAGAAGTTATGGGTAAAACAAGATTGGATAATTTTTCTCATTTTAGCTACGTGAAAATTGGTAACAAATCTATTCCAACCATAACTTAATCAACTTGTATTGTATATTATGTAATCTTGAGATATCATAGACACGTATACAATGTTTCGACCTATCATGTCGACACATCTATATATATTTCGGAACAACCATAGACACTCTATATGTGAATGTTGGAGTTAGCTATACAGGGTTGAGGTTGATTCCAAAATATATATAGTTTGAGTTGTGATCAATACTGAGATACGTATACACTGGGTCGTGGATTGATTCAAGATAAATTTATCGATTTATTTCTGTACATCTAACTGTGAACAACTAGTTGTAGGTTACTAACGAGGACAGCTGACTTAATAAACTTAAAACATCAAAATATATTAAAAGTGTTGTAAATATATTTTGAACATACTTTGAGATATATGTATATATTGTTATAGGTTCGTGAATCAACCAGTGACCAAGTCTTACTTCCTGACGAAGTAAAAATCTGTGAAAGTGAGTTATAGTCCCACTTTTAAAATCTAATATTTTTGGGATGAGAATACATGCAGGTTTTATAAATGATTTACAAAATAGACACAAGTACGTGAAACTACATTCTATGGTTGAATTATCGAAATCGAATATGCCCCTTTTTATTAAGTCTGGTAATCTAAGAATTAGGGAACAGACACCCTAATTGATGCGAATCCTAAAGATAGATCTATTGGGCCTAACAAACCCCATCTAAAGTACCGGATGCTTTAGTACTTCGAAATTTATATCATATCCGAAAGGTGTCCCGGAATGATGGGGATATTCTTATATATATGCATCTTGTTAATGTCGGTTACCAGGTGTTCACCATATGAATGATTTTTATCTCTATGTATGGGATGTGTATTGAAATATGAAATCTTGTGGTCTATTGTTACGATTTGATATATATAGGTTAAACCTATAACTCACCAACATTTTTGTTGACGTTTAAAGCATGTTTATTCTCAGGTGAATACTAAGAGCTTCCGCTGTTGCATACTAAAATAAGGACAAGATTTGGAGTCCATGTTTGTATGATATTGTGTAAAAACTTCATTCAAGAAACTGATTTCGATGTAACATATTTGTATTGTAAACCATTATGTAATGGTCGTGTGTAAACAGGATATTTTAGATTATCATTATTTGATAATCTACGTAAAGCTTTTTAAACCTTTATTTATTAAATAAAGGTTATGGTTTGTTTTAAAAATGAATGCAGTCTTTGAAAAACGTCTCATATAGAGGTCAAAACCTCGCAACGAAATCAATTAATATGGAACGTTTTTAATCAATAAGAATGGGACATTTCAGTTGGTATCCGAGCGTTGGTCTTAGAGAACCAGAATTTTGCATTAGTGTGTCTTATCGAGTTTTTTAGGATGCATTAGTGAGTCTGGACTTCGACCGTGTTTACTTGAAAAATGATTGCTTAACAAATTTTGTTGGAAACTATATATTTTTAACATGTGAATATTATGTGATATATTAATCTCTTAACGCGTTTGATATTATGTGATAGATGTCTACCTCTAGAACAAGTCCCATTAACTCACCTAATAATAATGAAGAGTCAAATGTAAATTGGAATGATTCGTGGACTGATTCACAAGTTCCCGAAGAGGAACCGGAAGAAGAGTCGGAACCGGAAGAAGAATCGGAACCGGAAGAAGAATCGGAACCGGATGAAGAAATAGAACCGGTGGGGGAAATAATAAAACGGTTAAGTAAAAGAAAATCCTCAACCAACCGACCAAGGTTAATTATGGTCAATGGTGTTTCCGTCAAGGAAGCAAAATATTGGGAGGATTACCAATTCTCCGATGAATCGGATTCCGACGAGAATTCCGATGATGTTATAGAAATTACCCCAACTGAATTTAAAAAGGCAAAAGAAAATAATAAGGGAAAGGGCATAAAAATAGAGAAATCTAATTCCAACCCCGATGAACTTTATATGTATCGTCAACCCCCGAAGTCCTTAAGTTGTAACAATGACCCGGGAACCTCTAAACCACCAGGTTTTTCTAAACCAATGTGGAAAACGACGGCTCGTATTAGGGGAACATCATATATCTCTAGAAACTTGGAAAAACGAACCAAAACCGAAGAAGAAGAAACAAGCGAGTCGGAATAAGATAGTTGTATTCGTGTGGTGTAATATATGTAATATAGTGTGCTTATGCTTTATGATATATGTAAAAATTGCTTGTATTAATAAGTATTTTTTTTTATGAATCTAACTCTTGTCTATTTTACAGTATAAAAACACAAAATGGATAGACAACCTAATATTTTAAGAGACCTACCCGGAGACATGATTGATGAAATCTTGTCTAGAGTCGGTCAGAATTCTTCGGCACAACTATTTAAGGCGAGATCAGTTTGTAAGACATTCGAAGAACGTTCCAAGAATGCCTTAGTTTATAAAAGGCTTTCTTTCGAAAGATGGGGGATATCACAGTGGGAAATCCATAAGTTACGATGTGTTTACTTTGACGCATATATTGCGGGGAACCCAAATGCTATTTTACGCAATGGGTTAAGAAATTATTTTGACTCAATATATCCGAATATTGGACTTCGTGATTTAGAAAAAGCGGCTAACATGCAACATAAAGAAGCATGTTATGCTTACGGATTAGTAATGTTCACTTCTCACCAAAGTGAGAACAAGAACATCGGGCTACAACTATTAAACAAAACGTTCCCACAAGTGACGGAGTCGGTAATTGGGGTAAGAAATGAGGTTTTTAGATTGTTACGGGACTGTTAGACATTACGTAACCCTCGTCCCTTTGACGACGTTACAACACGCTGTCTTATCAACGGCCATAACGGTTATGTTCCACAAGACCAAGGATGGGAAGTAATCCTAGTAAAACCAGAATGCATGACTTGTTTCTGGACGTATGAATTACGTGTCTTTATTGCCTTTGCTGAACGACTTGTGTACTAGCTAGAATTATCTTCACAACCATCTTGTATCAAATTTATTGTGTGCTATATTTCATGCTATATGTAAAATAAGCGGTATTGTAAGTTTGTAAAATATTGTGTAAAAGTTTGAACGCGAAATATTATTATAATCAGTTTTTCATATAGAATTGTAGTAGTTGAATTGTATATTAGCTACTAAGTACGAACTTAACGGGTAGGTACTACCCGAATTTAAACTTATAAAACTCTAATATGAAGAAAAAGCTTTTATAAATGAGTTCATATTATGCTACGAAATACTATTAACTACTCTTAATATTCTGTATGATTAACTTGTTCCATTTGACTATTTTGAAGGAAATGGCACCGACTACTCGACACACCGTGAATATGAATGAAGAGGAATTCCGTACTTTTCTAGCTTCAAATATAGCCGCAGTACAGGCTGCGCTACATACCAACAATAACCTTGGATCTAGCAGTACAGGAAATCGTGTAGGATGCACCTACAAAGAATTCACTGCCTGCAAACCTTTGGAATTTGATGGAACCGAAGGACCGATCGGATTGAAACGGTGGACCGAGAAGGTCGAATCGGTGTTTGCCATAAGTAAGTGTACTGAAGAGGACAAAGTGAAGTACGCTACGCATACCTTCACAGGTTGTGCGTTAACATGGTGGAATACCTATCTAGAGCAAGTGGGACAAGACGATGCGTACGCACTACCGTGGTCAGCATTCAAGCACTTGATGAACGAGAAGTACCGTCCCAGAACCGAGGTCAATAAGCTCAAGACAGAACTTAGAGGGTTACGAACCCAAGGATTTGATATTACCACGTACGAAAGACGATTCACAGAATTGTGCCTATTGTGTCCGGGAGCATTCGAAGATGAGGAAGAGAAGATCGACGCGTTTGTGAAAGGATTACCGGAAAGAATTCAAAAAGATATAAATTCACACGAGCCCGCCTCCATACAACAGGCATGTAGAATGGCTCACAAACTAGTGAACTAGATTGAAGAAAGAATTAAAGAACAGACTGCTGAAGAGGCCAATGTGAAGCAAGTCAAAAGAAAGTGGGAGGAAAACGGTGATAAGAATCACCAATACAACAACAACAGCAATTACAACAATAATCGCAACAATTATCCCAACAATCGCAACATCAATCGCAACTACAACAAACGGCCCAACAACAACAACAACAACAACAGCAACTACAACAATCATCCCAACAACAATAATAACCGCAACAACAACAACAATCAGAAGCAGCTATGCCAAAGGTGTGAAAAGTATCACTCGGGGTTCTGCACCAAATTTTGCAACAAGTGTAAAAGAAATGGTCATAGCGCAGTGAAGTGTGAGGTCTACGGACCAGGGGTTAATAGAACGAAAGGAACAAATGGTGTCGGAACGAGTAATGGCGGAGCAAGTAGTGTCGGAGCAAGTTATGCCAATGTAGTTTGTTATAAATGTGGAAAACCGGGCCACATTATTAGAAATTGCCCGAACCAGGAGAACACGAATGGACAAGGCCGCGGAAGAGTTTTCAATATTAATGCGGCAGAGGCACAGGAAGACCCGGAGCTTGTTACGGGTACGTTTCTTATTGACAATAAATCTGCTTACGTTTTATTTGATTCGGGTGCGAATAGAAGCTATATGAGTAGAGATTTTTGTGCTAAATTAAGTTGTCCATTGACGCCTTTGGATAGTAAATTTTTACTCGAATTAGCAAATGGTAAATTAATTTCAGCAGATAATATATGTCGGAATCGAGAAATTAAACTGGTTAGCGAAACATTTAAGATTGATTTGATACCAGTAGAGTTGGGGAGTTTTGATGTGATAATCGGTATGGACTGGTTGAAAGAAGTGAAAGCAGAGATCGTTTGTTACAAAAATGCAATTCGCATTATACGAGAAAAAGAAAAACCCTTAATGGTGTACGGAGAAAAGGGCAACACGAAGCTACATCTTATTAATAATTTGAAGGCACAAAAACTAATAAGAAAAGGTTGCTATGCTGTTCTAGCACACGTCGAGAAAGTACAAACTGAAGAAAAGAGCATCAATTATGTTCCCATTGCAAAAGAATTTTCCGATGTATTTCCGAAAGAATTACCGGGATTACCCCCACATCGATCCGTTGAATTTCAAATAGATCTTGTACCAGGAGCTGCACCAATTGCTCGTGCTCCTTACAGACTCGCACCCAGCGAAATGAAAGAACTGCAAAGCCAATTACAAGAACTTTAAGAGCGTGGTTTCATTCGACCAAGCACATCACCGTGGGGAGCTCCTGTTTTGTTTGTCAAGAAGAAAGATGGTACATTCAGGTTGTGTATCGACTACCGAGAGTTGAACAAACTTACCATCAAGAACCGCTACCCACTACCAAGAATCGACGACTTATTTGATCAACTACAAGGCTCGTCTGTTTATTCAAAGATTGACTTACGTTCCGGGTATCATCAAATGCGGGTGAAAGAAGATGATATTCCAAAGACTGCTTTCAGAACACGTTACGGTCATTACGAGTTTATGGTCATGCCGTTTGGTTTAACTAATGCACCAGCTGTGTTCATGGACCTTATGAACCGAGTGTGTGGACCATACCTTGACAAGTTTGTCATTGTTTTCATTGATGACATACTTATTTACTCAAAGAATGACCAAGAACACGGTGAACATTTGAGAAAGGTGTTAGAAGTATTGAGGAATGAAGAATTGTACGCTAAGTTTTCAAAGTGTGCATTTTGGTTGGAAGAAGTTCAATTCCTCGGTCACATAGTGAACAAAGAAGGTATTAAGGTGGATCCGGCAAAGATAGAAATTGTTGAAAAGTGGAAAACCCCGAAAACTCTGAAACACATACGCCAGTTTTTAGGACTAGCTGGTTACTACAGAAGGTTCATCCAAGACTTTTCCAGAATAGCAAAACCCTTGACTGCATTAACTCATAAAGGGAAGAAATTTGAATGGAATGATGAACAAGAGAAAGCATTTCAGTTATTGAAGAAAAAGCTAACTACGGCACCTATATTGTCATTGCCTGAAGGGAATGATGATTTTGTGATTTATTGTGACGCATCAAAGCAAGGTCTCGGTTGTGTATTAATGCAACGAACGAAGGTGATTGCTTATGCGTCTACACAATTGAAGATTCACGAACAAAATTATACGACGCATGATTTGGAATTAGGCGCGGTTGTTTTTGCATTAAAGACTTGGAGGCACTACTTATATGGGGTCAAAAGTATTATATATACCGACCATAAAAGTCTTCAACACATATTTAATCAGAAACAACTGAATATGAGGCAGCGTAGGTGGATTGAATTATTGAATGATTACGACTTTGAGATTCGTTACCACCCGGGGAAGGCAAATGTGGTAGCCGATGCCTTGAGCAGGAAGGACAGAGAACCCATTCGAATAAAATCTATGAATATAATGATTCATAATAACCTTACTACTCAAATAAAGGAGGCGCAACAAGGAGTTTTAAAAGAGGGAAATTTAAAGGATGAAATACCCAAAGGATTGGAGAAGCATCTTAATATTCGGGAAGACGGAACCCGGTATAGGGCTGAAAGGATTTGGGTACCAAAATTTGGTAATATGAGAGAAATGGTACTTAGAGAAGCTCATAAACCAGATACTCAATACATCCTGGAACGGGGAAGATGTACAAGGATCTCAAGAAACATTTTTGGTGGCCGGGTATGAAAGCCAATGTTGCTAAATACGTAGGAGAATGTTTGACGTGTTCTAAGGTCAAAGCTGAGCATCAGAAACCATCAGGTCTACTTCAACAACCCGAAATCCCGGAATGGAAATGGAAAAACATTACCATGGATTTCATCACTAAATTGCCAAGGACTGCAAGTGGTTTTGATACTATTTGGGTAATAATTGATCGTCTCACCAAATCAGCACACTTCCTACCAATAAGAGAAGATGACAAGATGGAGAAGTTAGCGCGACTGTATTTGAAGGAAGTCATCTCCAGACATGGAATACCAATCTCTATTATCTCTGATAGGGATGGCAGATTTATTTCAAGATTTTGGCAGACATTACAGCAAGCATTAGGAACTCGTCTAGACATGAGTACTGCCTATCATCCATAAACTGATGGGCAGAGCGAAAGGACGATACAAACGCTTGAAGACATGCTACGAGCATGTGTTATTGATTTCGGAAACAGTTGGGATCGACATGTACCGTTAGCAGAATTTTCCTACAACAACAGCTACCATTCAAGCATTGAGATGGCGCCGTTTGAAGCACTTTATGGTAGAAAGTGTAGGTCTCCAATTTGTTGGAGTGAAGTGGGGGATAGATAGATTACGGGTCCGGAGATTATATAAGAAACTACCGAGAAGATCATCCAAATTCAACAACGGTTGAAAACCGCCCAAAGTCGACAAAAGAGCTACGCTGACATTAAAAGAAAAGATATAGAATTTGAAATTGGAGAGATGGTCATGCTTAAAGTTGTACCTTGGAAAGGCGTTGTTCGATTTGGTAAACGAGGGAAATTAAATCCAAGGTATATTGGACCATTCAAGATTATTGATCGTGTCGGACCAGTAGCTTACCGACTTGAGTTACCTTAACAACTCGCGGCTGTACATAACACTTTCCACGTCTCGAATTTGAAGAAATGTTTTGCTAAAGAAGATCTCACTATTCCGTTAGATGAAATCCAAATCAACGAAAAACTTCAATTCATCGAAGAACCCGTCGAAATAATGGATCGTGAGGTTAAAACACTTAAGCAAAACAAGATACCAATTGTTAAGGTTAGATGGAATGCTCGTAGAGGACCCGAGTTCACCTGGGAGCGTGAAGATCAGATGAAGAAGAAATACCCGCATCTATTTCCAGAAGATTCATCAACACCTTCAACAGCTTAAAATTTCGGGATGAAATTTATTTAACGGGTAGGTACTGTAGTGACCCGAACTTTTCCATGTTTATATATATTAATTGAGATTGATATTTACATGATTAAATGTTTCCAACATATTAAGCAATCAAACTTGTTAAGACTTGATTAATTGAAATATGTTTCATATAGACAATTGACCACCCAAGTTGACCGGTGATTCACGAACGTTAAAACTTGTAAAAACTATATGATGACATATATATGGATATATATATATATATATATATATATATATATATATATATATATATATATATATATATATATATATATATATATATATATATATATATAGTTAACATGATACTATGATAAGTAAACATATCATTAAGTATATTAACAATGAACTACATATGTAAAAACAAGACTACTAACTTAATGATTTTTAAACGAGACATATATGTAACGATTATCGTTGTAAAGACATTTAATGTATATATATCATATT
Organism: Rutidosis leptorrhynchoides; assembly: GCF_046630445.1. Classification (NCBI taxonomy): domain Eukaryota; kingdom Viridiplantae; phylum Streptophyta; class Magnoliopsida; order Asterales; family Asteraceae; genus Rutidosis; species Rutidosis leptorrhynchoides. Next base: position 218,400,194 of record NC_092342.1, read on the forward strand.
AAGAGATATTCATACATGATAATATCATGATAATATAATAATTTAAAATCTCATTTGATATTATAAACATTGGGTTAACAACATTTAACAAGATCGTTAACCTAAAGGTTTCAAACAACACTTACATGTAACGACTAACGATGACTTAACGACTCAGTTAAAATGTATATACATGTAGTATTTTAATATGTATTTATACACTTTTGAAAGACTTCAATACACTTATCAAAATATTTCTACTTAACAAAAATGCTTACAATTACATCCTCGTTCAGTTTCATCAACAATTCTACTCGTATGCACCCGTATTCGTACTCGTACAATACACAGCTTTTTGATATATGTACTATTGGTATATACACTCCAATGATCAGCTCTTAGAAGCCCATGTGAGTCACCTAACACATGTGGGAACCATCATTTGGCAACTAGCATGAAATATCTCATAAAATTACAAAAATATGAGTAATCATTCATGACTTATTTACATGAAAACAAAATTACATATCCTTTATATCTAATCCATACACCAACGACCAAAAACACCTACAAACACTTTCATTCTTCAATTTTCTTCATCTAATTGATCTCTCTCAAGTTCTATCTTCAAGTTCTAAGTGTTCTTCATATATTCTACAAGTTCTAGTTACATAAAATCAAGAATACTTTCAAGTTTGCTAGCTCACTTCCATTCTTGTAAGGTGATCATCCAACCTCAAGAAATCTTTGTTTCTTACAGTAGGTTATCATTCTAATACAAGGTAATAATCATATTCAAACTTTGGTTCAATTTCTATAACTATAACAATCTTATTTCAAGTGATGATCTTACTTGAACTTGTTTTCGTGTCATGATTCTGCTTCAAGAACTTCGAGCCATCCAAGGATCCGTTGAAGCTAGATCCATTTTTCTCTTTTCCAGTAGGTTTATCCAAGGAACTTAAGGTAGGAATGATGTTCATAACATCATTCGATTCATACATATAAAGCTATCTTATTCGAAGGTTTAAACTTGTAATCACTAGAACATAGTTTAGTTAATTCTAAACTTGTTCGCAAACAAAAGTTAATCCTTCTAACTTGACTTTTAAAATCAACTAAACACATGTTCTATATCTATATGATATGGTAACTTAATGATTTAAAACCTGGAAACACGAAAAACACCGTAAAATCGGATTTACACCGTCGTAGTAACACCGCGGGCTGTTTTGGGTTAGTTAATTAAAAACTATGATAAACTTTGATTTAAAAGTTGTTATTCTGAGAAAATTATTTTTATTATGAACATGAAACTATATCCAAAAATTATGGTTAAACTCAAAGTGGAAGTATGTTTTCTAAAATGGTCATCTAGACGTCGTTCTTTCGACTGAAATGACTACCTTTACAAAAACGACTTGTAACTTATTTTTCCGACTATAAACCTATAATTTTTCTGTTTAGATTCATAAAGTAGAGTTCAATATGAAACCATAGCAAATTTATTCACTCAAAACGGATTTAAAATGAAGAAGTTATGGGTAAAACAAGATTGGATAATTTTTCTCATTTTAGCTACGTGAAAATTGGTAACAAATCTATTCCAATCATAACTTAATCAACTTGTATTGTATATTATGTAATCTTGAGATACCATAGACACGTATACAATGTTTTGACCTATCATGTCGACACATCTATATATATTTCGGAACAACCATAGACACTCTATATGTGAATGTTGGAGTTAGCTATACAGGGTTGAGGTTGATTCCAAAATATATATAGTTTGAGTTGTGATCAATACTGAGATACGTATACACTGGGTCGTGGATTGATTCAAGATAATATTTATCGATTTATTTCTGTACATCTAACTGTGGACAACTAGTTGTAGGTTACTAACGAGGACAGCTGACTTAATAAACTTAAAACATCAAAATATATTAAAAGTGTTGTAAATATATTTTGAACATACTTTGATATATATGTATATATTGTTATAGGTTCGTGAATCAACCAGTGACCAAGTCTTACTTCCCGACGAAGTAAAAATCTGTGAAAGTGAGTTATAGTCTCACTTTTAAAATCTAATATTTTTGGGATGAGAATACATGCAGGTTTTATAAATGATTTACAAAATAGACACAAGTACGTGAAACTACATTCTATGGTTGAATTATCGAAATCGAATATGCCCCTTTTTATTAAGTCTGGTAATCTAAGAATTAGGTAACAGACACCCTAATTGACGCGAATCCTAAAGATAGATCTATTGGGCCTAACAAACCCTATCCAAAGTACCAGATGCTTTAGTACTTCGAATTTATATCATATCCGAAGGGTGTCCCGGAATGATGGGGATATTCTTATATATATGCATCTTGTTAATGTCGGTTACCAGGTGTTCACCATATGAATGATTTTTATCTTTACGTATGGGATGTGTATTGAAATATGAAATCTTGTGGTCTATTGTTACGATTTGATATATATAGGTTAAACCTATAACTCACCAACATTTTTGTTGACGTTTAAAGCATGTTTATTCTCAGGTGAATACTAAGAGCTTCCGCTGTTGCATACTAAAATAAGGACAAGATTTGGAGTCCATGTTTGTATGATATTGTGTAAAAACTACATTCAAGAAAACTGATTTCGATGTAACATATTTGTTTTGTAAACCATTATGTAATGGTCGTGTGTAAACAGGATATTTTAGATTATCATTATTTGATAATCTACGTAAAGCTTTTTAAACCTTTATTTATGAAATAGGTTATGGTTTGTTTTAAAAATGAATGCAGTCTTTGAAAAATGTCTCATATGGAGGTCAAAACCTCGCAACGAAATCAATTAATATGAAACGTTTTTAATCAATAAGAACGGGACATTTCATATAAGGCCCAAATGAGTATATAAGGGTGACTTAGTATTCATTTGGAGATTGATGATCTTCCATAAACCCTATTAGATTCCAGGCGTGTTTCTCTCTACCAAAACAGATCCGAAAAACCCACAAGTCGAATTAACGACTCTAGGCTTCGATCTAATCAATCATTCTTGATTGGTTCGACTAATTCGACACCCGAACGTCACGAATTCGCTAGAACATCGATCCGAAGATCCAAACGGCTCCAATAAAGTGGCATCAGAGCTGGAGTTGAAGGATCGATCGTATTCACAGCGAAAATCGTTTTTGAGTCTTGAATAAAAATGAATATTTAGGCATTTTTCATGTTTTTGTATGAAAATTGAAAAATTCAATTTTTGGGTGTTAATATCGAAATTGATTGTTGAAAAACGTTCTTTAGGGTCCAATAATCTCACGCTAATTTACAGATCTTGATTTCGTTGCATAATCATCGTGAAATCGTGTTTTAAAAGTCGAAAAAGTTAAGTTTTTGGTCTGATCGATTTCATACATCTAGTGTGTTTTTTTGGTAAATCTAAAACGTGGTTGTGTTGGGAATCGAATAAGGATTGTTTCTGCACTTTTTCGAGTCCTAATTTGGTGTTTTGAGCCTCCTCCGTCATTCGACCACCGCGAGCCACCACCCGCCGCCGCCGGAATATGAAAAACATCAAGAACACCTTCGTTTTTTACCCTCCACCGATTGTCTCACTCCCTCGACCGTGTGAGTACACCCCAAACCGTTTGAGTCTACACAACCGACCGAAGAAGATAGATACACGACAGTGTGATTTGTAATACCATATTCACTTGTTGTAACGAAGTTCGGCCGTTTGACTTTTGAGACACATGACCGAGCTTGACTCAACCGACCGCTTGTATATACCACATGACCGATTGTGTTTCAGAAACAAAGAAATCGAATTAATTTAGAAGTTGCAGGTGTATTGCTGTTACGTTCTTATTTTGAAGAAGAAGACAACAGTTTCGAACAAGTTAAAATAACTCGTGTGGTTCATATTTCAGAAATAAAGACTTGGTCTAGTGGCTTGAAAGTGTTGGTGTCTATGGCATTTCTTTTTATTTAATTCCATGTCTTGTACTAATTACTAAAGCAACAGGCCAGTCTGTAGAAGCCCAAGTTTTAGAGCCGAAATTTAATTTCAAGCCTAAGAAGGCTCAACAAAATCCACATTCCAAGTGTTAAAGGTCCACTTAATTAGAAAATTTGCTGAAGCCCAATTTTAAGTTGATTGACATCAAGCCTATATCAATTTAAAGGGGGAACTTTGTATTGTTTGTTTTCTTCGGAGGATTAACGGTGAAGGACTTCTAGCGTTAATGTATTGAGCTTCTAAGTGACTTTCGACAAGTTTGACTGGGTTGACTTTACTTGACCAGAGTTGACTTTTAACAGTTGACTTTCAACAAAAGTCAAACTTTGACCCCCTTTTTTTGGTATTTCGCGAAATTTCTGTATTTCAGTTTTTGTCAGGTTTCACCGAAGACTTGATACGTTTATCCGATTGACTCCGATAGTCAATTTTTGGCCTTTTTGTCGGGATTTTGCAAGTTTTTGCCAGATCTTAAGGTACTCAAATGTTTTACTCGTGTGACGAAATGAAGGAAGAGAAGGGTAGGTCTTTGAAACGAGAGATTGAGTATACATAGCGTGCTCATGATTATATATGTCATTGTACTTTGTGATGTTTACATGTGTAGGTAATGAAGCTTTAGAAAGATATTGAAGTTAATGTGGGGTAATCAGAACCTTCTGATTATTTATGGGCCAAACAAAGTCAAACAAATATTAATATTCCGCTACTTCTAAGATGATTTGAAGAGATTGAAGAACCTGAAGTCACAACAGTCATAAGTTAGGGTTAATCTGATGACTGGTGAGCTTTGAAGATTATTGAGTATAACTCTCCGAGTATCTAAAGAGATTTTACTCAAAGGTTCAACATATAGTATTTCCTGATAATTGTATCGACTTGCGATTATCATTGGAATATAACAAGGATAAAGATGAAGAGAGAAAGTATGTGCCATATTAGAGGAGTGTATTGGTACATAAGGGATATCTCGTGAAACTGAATGTAACGCCACATCCGAGAGGGAGTATGATGATCCTCAAGGGAGTTTGTTGGTGTATAAATCCGAGAAAAGAAGTAATGTTGATCGAACTAGGTCCTAAGGGGAGTATGTTTGAAATGCCCCGTTCATATCGATTATAAACATTACATAATAATTGATTTCATCGCGAGGTATTTTGTAACGACCCTACTTTTTTCGTTATCTTTTATCGTTTATTATTTAATGCCCGTTAATTGTTATTCGTGCCACATCATTTCTATGACATATATTATTATTTTAGTAATAATAAATTAATTATTATGTGTTAAATAAATATCTGTATCCATATTTTAATTTGTACGTTTCTACGTGTCGTGAATTTCTATCCGGCGAATCTTTTCGGTTTTCCAACCAACGGTCGAGCTTTTGGGATTTTTAAGTCCTAATTATTTTAAATATGATATTTTAATGTCATATGTTTATATATAGTGTTTATATATATTTTTCGTCGCGTATTTGTTATCTCTCCAAATTTTCAATCGCGTAGTCGTATTTTCGCGTTTCGGGTTTCGTTCGGGCGTTCGGGTCACAAGGACTTTACCAAATAACAAAAGTGGGCCATGGGGCCCACCCCACACTCACCAATCGGCCAAACACTCCCATGGGGAGGGAGTGTTGGCTCATTTGCTCCACACTTTTCAATTTCAATTCATTTTATCAAAACCTAACATTTTATATTTTTCTCTCAACCTCTCCTCTCCCTCCCTCCTTGGCCGTTGCCTACTTCACCCATAAACATCATCATCTTCAACAATTAAAAGCTTGGATCATCAAATCATTCGCATAATCGTGTTCCTCTCGTTCTCCTCTACGCGTCTACATTAATCTTTTCTCGATTAGGGTATAAACCCTAACCCTAGATTTATATTTTTTCATATATTTTACTGATTTTCATATTATATTGATAGTATGATGATTATATGTTATTGTATTGTTGATTGTATGCGTAGAAATGCTCGATTATATATGTTTTCAGTTTGATTGTTTTGGGACAGCGGTTTGTTTGATCTTTTCTGTAAACATAACTAATATAAAAGTGAAATTAAAGTGTTTATATGAGTTCCTCTCATCGAGACATTAATTTTAGACTCCGGATTCATGTTATTTCGATTCCCGGAGCTCTAGATATGATTAAAATGGTGTTTAATTGAAATTAAAATGTGAAAACGAATTGATTTAGGTATGGTCCGACTTTGTGACCACTTTTGGAGTCTTTAGGGTGTACTAGTGTGTTAGGATTGATGATTGGATGAACCTTCATGTTCGGGTCATCGAAATCCGAGCCACGGATCACCCGTTATGACTAAAACATATTTTTGAATGGATTAAAGCTCCAAGTTGATTAATGGCTGTAGGTCACGACTTGGTGGCTGTTCTTGGGGTGTTCTTGATCACACTAATGTGTCTGGTGGGTTGGTTAGGCGAAGATATATATAAGACTCGCCGAAAACTGATTCCCGGGGCTCAAGTTATGACCCAGTGAACTTTTAATTAAAACTTATGGTTATTAAATAAGACTTATGATATAAATAATGATTTTCATTATTAATAAATTACTTATGATATAAAAAGTAATTATTTCAATTTAAGACTTATGATATACATATTTATTATATCATTTATTAATTAATTATGATTTAATTAAACATTTAATTAAACTTATGATTAATAATACTTTTATTATTAATGAAAAATACTTATGGTAAGTATAAAACTTATGTTATGAGATTATTATAATAAGACTTATAATAAAGATTAATTAATTATTTAATTATTATAAGGCTTAGTTATTATTTAATTAAAATTTAATTATTAAATACTTATGATTTAATGATTATAATTAGAAACTTATGATATGATTAATAGATCATTATTGTTTAATAATACTTATGATATGATTAAAATTTATTATTAATTAATAATACTTATATTATGATTAATATTTAATTAATTAATTAAATACTTATGTTATATTAATTATATCATTTAAACTTATGTTAACTTTAATAATTCATTTTAATTTAACTAAACTTATGTTATGACATAATTATACATATATGACTTTAAATAACATTATAACTTATATTATTAATATAACTTATACTTTAAAATTTAATGTTGACTATGTTTGACCAAGGTTGACTTTTGAGTTGACTTTCAGTTGACTTTGACTTTCAGTTGACTTTTGTTGACTTTCTAATTAAGAAAACTTTCCTAACTTAAAAACTTTCTAAAAATAGAAACTTTCTAAATATGGAAACTTTCTAAATTTGGAAACTTTTCAAAAATAGAAACTTCCAAAAAAAGAAACTTTCCTAAAATAGAAACTTTCCTAAAATAGAAACTTTTCAAAAATAGAAACCTGCTAAAAGAAGAAACTTTCTAAAAATAGAAAGTACGTGTCCTTACGTTGTTCTGATCAAACCGAAGCATGTTGAGTGTTGTTCTATGTTTACTTGCAACCAGTACAATAGCTATCATACTAAGACTTAACCTAAGTTAGTTATTTATATCGACCTGCTTTATTTATAGGTTGGCGTTGTGATCATTCTTGATCACTTAATTCGTTCGCTGTTCGCATTTTTATGTGGTTACTACTTTCGCTTTAAGGTGAGTTATATGTAGTGACCCGAACTTTTTCATGTTTTTATATATTAAATGAAATTTATATTTATATGATTAAGTGTTTCCAACATGTTAAGCAATCAAACTTGTTAAGACTTGATTAATTAAAATAGGTTTCATATAGACAATTGACCACCCAAGTTGACCGGTGATTCACGAACGTTAAAACTTGTAAAAACTATATGATGACATATATATGATTATATATATAGTTAACATGATATTATGATAAGTAAGTATCTCATTAGATATTTTAACAATGAGTTATATACATAAAATTGAGTTTATTGAATTAAGAAAACTCGAAACGATATATATAACAATTATCGTTATAACAACAGCTTACTAAATACATATGAATCATATTAAGATATTGATACACTATGTTTAATCATGATAAATGATAAGTAAACATGTCATTAAGTGTATTAACAATGAACTGCATATGTAAAAACAAGACTACTAACTTAATGATATCGAAACGAGACATATATGTAACGATTATCGTTGTAACAACATTTAACTGTATATATATCATACTAAGATATATTAATATATCATAATATCATGATATTGTAATAATTTAACATCTCTTTAGATATAATAAACAATGGGTTAACAACATTTAACAAGATCGTTAACCTAAAGGTTTCAAAACAACATTTACATGTAACGACTAACGATGACTTAACGACTCAGTTAAAATGTATATACATGTAGTGTTTTAATATGTATTCATACACTTTTGAAAGACTTCAAGACACTTATCAAAATACTTCTACTTAACAAAAATTCGTACAATTACATCCTCGTTCAGTTTCATCAACAATTCTACTCGTATGCACCCGTATTCGTACTCGTACAATACACAGCTTTTATATGTATGTACTATTGGTATATACACTCCAATGATCAGATTTTAGCAGCTCATGTGAGTCACCTAGCACATGTGGGAACCATCATTTGACAACTAGCATGAAATATCTCATAAAATTACAAAAATATTAGTAATCATTCATGACTTATTTACATGTAAACAAAATTACACATCCTTTATATCTAATCCATATACCAACGGCCAAAAACACCTAAAAACACTTTCATTCTTCAATTTTCTTCATCTAATTGATCTCTCTCAAGTTCTATCTTCAAGTTCTAAGTGTTCTTTATAAATTCTATAAGTTCCAGTTCCATAAAATCAAGAATACTTCCAAGTTTGCTAGCTTACTTCCAATCTTGTAAAGTGATCATCCAACCTCAAGAAATCTTTCTTATTTACAGTAAGATATCTTTCTAATACAAGGTAATACTCATATTCAAACTTTGATTCAATTTCTATAACTATAACAATCTTATTTCGAGTGGAAATCTTACTTGAACTTGTTTTCGTGTCATGATTTTGCTTCAAGAACTTTCAAGTCATCCAAGGATCCTTTGAAGCTAGATCTACTTTTCTCATTTCCAGTAGGTTTATCTACAAAACCTGAGGTAGTAATGATGTTCATAACATCATTCAATTCATATATATAAAACTATCTTATTCGAAGGTTTAAACTTGAAATTACTAGAACATAGTTTAGTTAATTCTAAACTTGTTCGCAAAGAAAAGTTAATCCTTCTAACTTGACTTTTAAAATCAACTAATCACATGTTCTATATCTATATTATATGCTAACTTAATGATTTAAAACCTGGAAACACGAAAAACACCATAAAATCGGACATACGCTGTCGTAGTAACACCGCGGGCTGTTTTGGGTTTGATAATTAAAAACTATGATAAACTTTGATTGAAAAGTTGTTCTTCTGGGAAAATGTTTTTCTTATGAACATGAAACTATATCCAAAAATCATGGTTAAACTCAAAGTGAAAGTATGTTTTTCAAAATGGTCATCAAGACGTCGTTCTTTCGACTGAAATGACTACCTCTTACAAAAATGACTTGTAACTTATATTTTCGACTATAAACCTATACTTTTTCTGTTTAGATTCATAAAATAGAGTTTAATATGAAACCATAGCAATTTGATTCACTCAAAACGGATTTGAAACGAAGAAGTTATGGGTAAAACAAGATTGGATATTTTTTTATTGTTGTAGCTATGGGAAATATTGTAACAATTCTATACAAATCATATCCTAGCTAACTTATATTGTATTATACATGTATTCTAATATATTATCTAATCTTGGGATACCATAGACACGTATGCAAATGTTTTGACATATCATATCGACCCATGTATATATATTATTTGGAACAACCATAGACACTCTATATGCAGTAATGTTGGAGTTAGCTATACATGGTTGAGGTTGATTCCAAAAATATATATACTTTGAGTTATGATCTAGTCTGAGACGTGTATACACTGGGTCGTGGATTGATCCAAGATAATATATATCGATTTATTTCTGTACATTTAACTATGGACAACTAGTTGTAGGTTACTAACGAGGACAGCTGACTTAATAAACTTAAAACATTAAAACGTATTAAAAATGTTGTAAATATATTTTGAACATACTTTGATATATATGTACATATTTGTTATAGGTTCGTGAATCGACCAGTGACCAAGTCTTACTTCCCGACGAAGTAAAAATCTGTGAAAGTGAGTTATAGTCCCACTTTTAATCTGATATTTTGGGATGAGAATACATGCAATTTTATAAATGTTTTACGAAATAGACACAAGTAAATGAAACTACTTTATATGGGTGAATGATCAAAGCCGAATATTCCTCTTTGTAGCTTGGTAGCCTAAGAATTTGGGAACAGACCCCCAAATTGACGCGAATCCTAAAGATAGATCTATCGGGCCCAACAAGCCCCATTCTGGAATTTGGAATGCTTTAGTACTTTGAAATTATCATGTCCGATGGGTGTCCCGGAATGATGGGGATATTCTATATGCATCTTGTTAATATCGGTTACCAGGTGTTCACCGTATGAATGATTTTTATCTCTATGTATGGGATGTATTGAAATATGAAATCTTGTGGTCTATTATTATGATTTGATAATATATAGGTTAAACCTATAACTCACCAACATTTTGTTAACGTTTTAAGCATGTTTATTCTTAGGTGATTATTAAGAGCTTCCGCTGTTGCATACTAAAATAAGGACAAGATTTGGAGTCCATGCTTGTATGATATTATGTAAAAACTGCATTCAAGAAACTTATTTTTGATGTAATATATTATTATTGTAAACCATTATGTAATGGTCGTGTGTAAACGATATATTTTAGATTATCATTATTTGATAATCTATGTAATGCTTTTTAAACCTTTATCGATAGAATAAAGGTTATGGTTGTTTTAAAAATGAATGCAGTCTTTGAAAAACGTCTCATATAGAGGTCAAAACCTCGCTACGAAATCAATTAATATGGAACGTTTATAATCAATATGAACGGGATATTTCAGTTGGTATCAGAGCGTTGGTATTAGAGAACCAGAAATTTGCATTAGTGTGTCTTATCGAGTTTGTTAGGATACATTAGTGAGTCTGGACTTCGACCGTGTTTTCTTTAAAAACGATTGCTTAACACTTTTGTTGAAAACTATATATTATTAACTTGTAAATATTATGTGATATATTAACCTCTTAATGTGTTTGATATTGTGTGATAGATGTCTACCTCTAGTACAAATTCCATCGACTCACCTAATAATAATGAAGAGTCAAATATACTTTGGGAAGATTCACAAATTCCCGAAGAGGAACCAGAAGAAGAGGAACCGGAAGAGGAGGAATCGGAAGAAGAGGAACCGGAAGAGGAGGAACCAGAAGAGGAGGAACCGGAAGAAGAAGAGGTTCTGGAGGAAGAAATATTGATACCTATAGTAAATCGATTAAATAAAATAAAATCCTCAACCAACGGACCAAAGTTAATAATGGTCAATGGTGTTTCCGCCGAGGAAGCAAAATATTGGGAAGATTACCAATTTTCCAATGAATCGGATCCCGATGAGGATTCCGATGATGTTATAGAAATTACCTCGACCCAATTTAATAAAGCGAAAGAAAATAATAAGGGAAAAGGTATAAAAATAGAGAAACCCGATTCCAACCCCGATGAACTTTATATGTATCGGCAACATCCGTATTTCCTAAAATGTAACAATAACCCGGGAACCTCTAAACCACCAGGTTTTCTAAACCATTGTGAAAAACGACGGCTCATATTAGAGGAACATCATATATCCCTAGAAAGTTAGGAAAACGAACCAAGTCCGAAGAAGAAGAAACCAGTGATTCAGATTAGAGGGTTGTAATCATGTTGTGTATTATATGTATTGTAGTGTGCTTGTACTTTTATGTTCTATGTAAAAATTGCTTGTATTATTTGTTAATTATCTTTTTCGAATCTAATCCTTGTCTATTTTACAGTATAAAAACACAAAATGGACGTTAAGGATAGACAACCAAAAATTTTAGAAGACCTACCAGGAGATATGATTGATGAAATCTTGTCTAGAGTCGGGCAGAATTCAACAGCACAATTAGTTACAGCAAAATTAGTTTGTCAAACATTTGAAAGACATTCCAGGCATGCCTTAGTATATAAAAGGCTTTCCTTTGAAAGATGAGGTATATCACATTGGGGAGACTTTAAGTTACGTCAAGTTTTCTTTAAGGCATTTAGTGCGGGAAACCTAGATGCAATTTTACACTACGGGTTACGAACCTATTTTGACTCAACATATCCCAACATAGGATTTTGTGAATTAGAAAGAGCTTCTAACATGCAACATAAAGAAGCATGTTATACTTACGGGTTAGTGATGTTCGCTTCTTACCAAAGTGAGAAAAAGAATATCGGGTTACAACTTTTAAATAAAACCTTCCCACAAGTGACGGACTCAGTAGTTGGGGGTAAGAAACAAGGTTGTTAGATTGCTACGAGGCTGTTGGGCATTACGAAACCCTCGTCCTTTTCACGACATTACAACATGCTGCCTAGTCAATGGTCATAACGGTTACTTTCCATAAAACCAAGGATGGGAATTCGTCTTAGTAAAACCAGAATGCATGACTTGTTTTTGGACTTATGAATTACGTGTCTTTATTTCTTTTGCTGAACAACTTGCGTATTAACTAGAATTGCCTTTATAGCTGCTGAGTAGCAAAGATTTTATGTGCTATATTTCATCCTATATGTATAATAGTGGTATTGTATGTTTGTAAAATATTGTATAAAGATTTGAACGCGAAATATTATTGTAATAAGTTTTTCATATAGAAGTGTAGTAGTTGAGTTGTATAGTAGCTAGTAAGTATGAACTTAACAGGTAGGTATTACCCGAATTAAAACTATAAAATGCTAATATGAAGAAAAAGCTTTTATAAATAAGTTCATATAATACTACGAGATACTATTGACTACTCTTAAATTCTATATGATTAACTCAATTCTTTTGGCTATTTTTGAAGGAAATGGCACCGGCGACTCGTCAGAATTTGAACATGAGCGAGGAAGACTTCTGTGTTTTCCTTGCTGCGAACATAGCCGCAGTACAGGCTGCAATGCAAAATAACAATAACTCTGGATCTAGCAGTGGAACTAATTCCACAAGAAATCGTGTAGGATGCTCCTACAAAGAATTCACTGCCTACAAACCTTTGGAATTTGATGGAACCGAAGGACCAATTGTGTAGGATGCTCCTATATGATTAAAATGCTAATTTGATGGAACCGAGAAAGTTGAATCGGTGTTTGCCATAAGTAAGTGTACTGAAGAGGACAAAGTTAAGTACGCTACGCATACCTTCACAGGTACTGCATTAACATGGTTGAACACCTATCTAGAACAGGTAGGACAAAATGCTGCTTACGCACTACCGTGGTCGGCATTCAAGCAATTGATGAACGAGCAGTACCGTCCTAGAAACGAAGTCAATAAACTCAAGATAGAACTTAGGGAGTTATGAACACAAGGGTTCGACATTACCACATATGAACGACGATTCACAGATTTGTGCCTATTGTGTCCGGGAGTGTTCGAAGATGAAGAAGAGAAGATCGACGCGTTTGTAAAAGGGTTACCAGTAAGGATTCAAGAAGATGTGAGTTCACACGAGCCCGCTTCCATACAAAAGGCAAATAGAATGGCTCATAAACTCATAAATCAGATTGAGGGAAGAATTAAAGAGCAGGCGGCCGAAGAAGCCAACACGAAACAACTCAAGAGAAACTGGGAAGAAACCAGTGATAAGGGTCACCAATACAACAACAACAACAACAATAATTACAACCACAATCGCAACAACAATCGCAACAATAACCACAATCCTGATAATAACTACAATAAACGTCCCAACAACAACAACAACAACAACAACCGTTCCAACAACAATAACAATCTCAACATCAACCTCAATAACAACAACGGCAACAAAAACCAAAAATGCCAAAGGTGTGAAGAGGACCACCAGAATGGGTTCTGCTCGATATTTTGCACCAAATGTAAAAGAACTGGCCATGGTGCGAAAAAGTGTGAGGTCTACGGACCAAAGATTAACAGAACTAAAGGAACAAATAGTGGAGAAACAAGTAATGCCGCCTTTGTTTGTTATGGATGTGGAAAGCCAGGCCATATTAGAAGTAATTGCCCGAATCAGGGGAATACTAATGGGCAGGGCCGTGGAAGAGTTTTCAATATTAATACGGCAGAAGCACAGGAAGACCCGGAGCTTGTTACGGGTACGTTTCTTATTGATAATAAATCTGCTTATGTTTTATTTGATTCGGGTGTGGATAGAAGCTATATGAGTAGAGATTTTTGTGCTAAGTTAAGTTGCCCATTGATGCATTTGGATAGTAAATTTTTACTCGAAGTAGCAAACGGTAAATTAATTTCAGCAGATAATATATGTCGGAATAGAGAAATTAAACTGGGGGATGAAACGTTTAAAATTGATTTAATACCAGTCGAGTTAGGGAGTTTTGATGTAATAATTGGTATGGACTGGTTGAAAAAGGTGAGAGCAGAGGTCGTTTGTTACAAAAATGCGATTCGCATTATGCGTGAAAAGGGAAAACCTTTAATGGTATACGGAGAAAAGAACAACGCGAAATTAAACCTTATTAGTAGTTTGAAGGCGCAAAAACTAATAAGAAAAGGTTGTTACGTCATTCTAGCACACATCAAGGAAGTTAAACCTGAAGAAAAGAACATCAGTGATGTTCCCGTCGCAAAAGAATTTCCCGATGTATTTCTGAAAGAATTACCGGGATTACCCCCACATCGATCCGTTGAATTTCAAATAGACCTTATACCAGGAGCTGCACTAATAGCTCGTGCTCCATAAAGACTCGCACCCAGCGAAATGAAAGAATTACAAAGTCAGTTACAGGAAGTTTTAGAGCGTGGTTTCATTCGACCAAGCACATCACCATGGGGAGCTCCTGTTTTGTTTGTCAAGAAGAAGGATGGTACATTTAGGTTGTGTATCGACTACCGAGAGTTGAACAAACTTACCATCAAGAACCGTTACCCACTACCGAGAATCGACGACTTATTTGATCAACTACAAGGCTCGTCGGTTTATTCGAAGATTGATTTACGTTCTGGGTATCATCAAATGCGGGTGAAGGAGGATGATATTCCAAAGACTGCTTTTAGGACGCGTTACGATCATTACGAGTTTATGGTTATGCCGTTTGGGTTGACTAACGCACTAGATGTGTTCATGGACCTCATGAACCGAGTGTGTGGACCATACCTTGACAATTTTATCATTGTTTTCATCGATGACATACTTATTTACTCAAAGAATGACCAAGAGCATGAAGAACATTTGAGAAAAGTGCTAGAGTTATTAAGAAAGGAAAAACTGTACGCTAAGTTTTCAAAGTGTGCATTTTGGTTGGAAGAAGTTCAATTCCTCGGTCATATAATGAACAAAGAAGGTATTCAGGTGGATCCAGCAAAGATTGAAACCGTTGAAAAGTGGGAAACCCCAAAAACTCCGAAGCACATACGCCAATTTTTAGGGCTGGCTGGTTATTACAGGAGATTCATCCGAGATTTTTTCAAAATAGCAAAACCCTTGACTGCATTAACGCATAAAGGGAAGAAATTTGAATGGAAGGATGAACAAGAGAAAGCGTTCAATTGTTGAAGAAAAATTTAACTACGGAACCTATATTGTCATTACCTGAAGGGAATGATGATTTTGTGATATATTGTGACGCCTCAAAGCAAGGTCTCGGTTGTGTATTAATGCAACGAACGAAGGTAATTGCTTATGCGTCTAGACAATTGAAGATTCACGAGCAGAATTATACGACGCATGATTTGGAATTAGGCGCGGTTGTTTTTGCATTAAAGACTTGTAGGCACTACTTATATGGGGTCAAAAGTTTTATATATACCGACCGCAAAAGTCTTGAACACATATTTAATCAGAAACAACTGAACATGAGGCAGCGTAGATGGATTGAATTGTTGAATGATTACGACTTTGAGATTCGTTACCACCCGGAGAAGGCAAATGTGGTAGCCGACGCCTTGAGTAGAAAGGACATAGAACCTATTCGAGTAAAAGCTATGAATATAATGATTCACGCTAACCTTACTACTCAAATAAAGGAGGTGCAACAAGGAGTTTTAAAAGAGGGAAACTTCGGAGAAGCATCTTAATATTTGGGAAGACGGAACCCGGTATAGGCAGAAAGAATTTGGGTACCAAAATTTGGAGGTATGAGAGAAATGGTACTTAGAGAAGCTCATAAAACCAGATACTCAATACATCCTGGAACGGGAAAGATGTACAAAGATCTCAAGAAACATTTTTGGTGGCCGGGTATGAAAGCCGATGTTGCTAAATACGTAGGAGAATGTTTGACGTGTTCTAAGGTCAAAGCGGAGCATCAGAAACTATAACAACCCGACTTTTTTTTTCCGTCATGTTTTCTATTCATAAGTTAAAAAAAAAACATAAAACTTAAGAATGAATCCTAAGTTTGTTCAAAGCAAACTTGAAACATATCCGGTTAACGAATAAAAAAAAAACGATTTAAAATGTACAAGGAGTAAATTGTTCATATAAAAAAATACAAAAATTAGATGAACATTAATTAATAAAAATAAAAACCGAAAATTTTATCAAAATAATTAAAATATTCGGCTAAATATTAAATAAATAAAATAATAAATAAATGATTAATCCTAACTTTTGTAATCATAAACTAACTCAAATTTTATCCTAATTAAATAAATGATGGATAATACTAAACTATGAAATCCTAATCTAATACGAATAACCTAAAAGCCTTATCCTAAACCTTTGAGGAATTCGTATTCAATTCAAACTCCAAACCTTTGCCTATAAAAAGGATCCATACCCTCACCATTTATTCTATACATTCACTCATCAAAATTTCCTGTTTCTATCCTTGTTTCTACGACCACCCCAAAACCCTAAATCCATCAACTTTAGTCGTCTCTAATACCACACACTGAGCCATCTTGAACAACTGCTAAACTTCCTGGTTGATGCTATTTTTGCAGCCACCAACACCAACATAAAACAACCTCCATCGCCACCCTCTGCTACTGCTGCACCATAGCAGCCTAACCACCACCTATTTCAGCAAATCCTGCTGCTCCTGCTCGCCAGAAACACACCCAAACAGGCCCTCAAGGTAGCTACTGTAGCTGCATTTTTCTGCTGCCTTTTTGGCAGCCTTCACCGCCACTTTTGCTGCTGTAATTGCAGCCCACAATAGCCTGCTTTTATGCAGCTGTGAAGCGCCACCAACAACCACATGTTTCTGCAGTTTTCTGCCACCAAACACCACCATAAACCGCCCCAAAACAGCCCTCAAAAGTCGCCGGGTCTGCTGCTATTTTCTGCTGTTTCTGCGACCACAAAACAGCCCAAAACTCACCCGTTTGTTCCTGTTTTTCGCTGCTGCTGCTGTTCGGAATCATCATCATCATTAATCATCTTTTTCTTGATCTTCTACTCACTTGAGGTATCCCTAGATCCAAGCCTTGCTCATACTTTTTATTAGTTTCAATTCCTTATGTTCTATTGTAAGTATTGATTAATAATTTGGAGATAATATCACTTTAGTTAGAAGTTAATAAAAAAAATAATACGGAGTAATACATTACATTGACAATGAATAAAAGATATAAAATAATAGTACTCTGTTTCATGCTTCTGTTAACAAACGAATTCATAAAGACATGAACTACATATTGTGAGTTTTCGTTTCCAGCCCCTATATTATCAAGTATTACAAAGATTGAATTAAAATCGAAGTTATAATATTAAACATAAAAATAATAATAATAAAAATGGTTCTGTCGATTAAAGGTAACATGAATGATTAGAATTTACACTTCTTACCCCTAGTGTATCAACATATTTACAAAATTGGATATTCATAATTATCTATTACGTTTTTAATCCTTAACTAGATATAATATTTATAATTAGGTAATTAAGTTTGCTGTAATTACTGTTTAACCCTTGAAATTAACTGATCATGTTTTTATAAAAAGTTTATGATTAGAAGTTCAAGATTAAGATTATCATTTTAAGTTCTAATGATTAATGGTTAATAATGATAATGATACATGCATGCATGCATGCATACGTACGTATGTACATGTGTATATTGTAAGTATATGCTTGTGTATATATGTATATATATACATACGTGTATATGTAGGTGTACATATGTATGTATATGTACGTATGTGTGTATGTATACATGTGTATGTATGTTATGTTAGTAAAACATAGAAAGTAAAGTAGTTATATGTATATATATGTACCACCTTTACATTAATGTATATATATATATATATATAACACTTACATATAATATATAAATATATCATATAATTGTAAACACATATATGTATAATAATAATAAGGAATATACGTATGTATCGCATAGGTGTATATTGTATATATATGTAACATGTATTGATAAGATTACATAATAATTGGTTAATTAAAGAATAATACTATTATTAGTATAACGTATACACTTATCTATATAGTAACACTTAAGTACACTAAGTATATTATCACCTATATAAATATAACTTTTTCTCGAAAATGGTCACTGTTAATATAGTTTGCTATATTAATAAATAAACTTTATGTCTATTAGACATTAATTAATTGAACATTATATCTCTAGGTTGAGATCTCCGTGTTCAACACTCCGATCATATAACTTACGTGGAATATCTATCTGCTATTAAGGTGAACTTCATAGCCCCACTTTTTAACTGTTTCTATTACTTATTTTGAACTTTTGGGGTGAGACACATGCTTGCTTTCAAACTGTTTTACGCTTAGACACGAGTACTCAAACTTTATTCTGATTAGTTCAAAATGTGCTAACATGCTTTGATTCATGCTAAATCCCTACCATGATATCGTTAATTGCTACGTATAAAGTCAAGCTTAGTTATTGTGAATAGCGCTATGGAGAGTGACGTCTCTATCTGGATGACCGTTGGTCAATGGATACATAATAATGATACACGACACGAACGAGATGTGTTTAGGGTAACTTATGGTTAGTATCGATATCATATACACCAGCACTACTACCGAACTGATTAAACTTTATAATTAAATCTTGTGGTCTAAAAACTTGATTATTATTGATAAACCTATGTTGTTCACTCAACAATTTTTGGTTGACACTTTAAGCATGTTTTGTCTCAGGTGAAGATTGCTAAAGATGGTTTGCTATTTGGACTTTGCTGCTTTTAGAGTCCGCATTTATACATTCATATTATTGCATAAAAACATTTAAGTACAATTGTAATTACATTACTTCCCGCTGCTTTAAATACATTAGTTTATACTAAAAACGTCTCATATAAAGTCGTTCTCGTTTATACATACTTGTGTTATGATATTGTGAAGTCATATTTCCCCGGCCCTATTTGGGGGTTATGACAGAGTGGTATCAGAGCCAGGTTGTTATAGAGAACCAGGATTGCATTTTATGTGTGCCTTATGTGTTAGTTAGGTGCCTTAGCAATCTTTAGGACTATAACCTTTCCTGCCTTTGTTTTAAGCATTTTTCCTTTGATCTTTATACTGCTATTTCATCTTACTACCTGATTTTACCTCTGTTGATATTCTGTATCCTTTCCTAAGGATATCAGGCCAAAATTCTATCATATTGCCTGATCTCGACTCTAAAGGATCAGTTAGGCATGTGATTGTTATCATATCCATACATATCCTTATGACCTGACTCCGCCATTGTGATTCAAAGTATTCTTTGACTCGCAAGAGTTATTTTTATCAGACCACCTCGGTTAGTGAAACCGAGGGATGTCACTCATGAATTCTGAAATGCTCGACATTTCAACGTCAAAGTTTGATCACATGTCCTGACCTTATGGAGTGACCTTAGAATGGTAATATGAATTAGTGAAATATAATGACGTTTGGCCGACGTGATTATATTACGGTAATTCATATAGAAATTCCAATATCATGACATATGGAATAGAAAGTGAATCAAAGAGAAATTTCCAAGCCATTCATGTTATTACATGAAGGTTAATCTACATCTGATTTATAGATATACGAAGAGATCGTTACGATCAAACCATATATCTCATACCCATGAGTAGATAAATAAATTCTCCTATGCCATAAAAGTTGTAAATCTTTGCATTCTTTCTTTCTTAAACAACCTATCTCTTTGACGCTTAATTATCACATCCCCGCTGGAAGGAAGGATGCCTGTTCTTAAGTGACCTGAAGTAACACCCCCGGAATTTCTTCGAAGCATGTTTCCTGTTATCGGTAATTACGCTCCTAGTGTAGATTTTCATAAACCCATTAAGAAACTCATCGAAGATAAGCGACAACCACTCGCAAGATTTCCATTTGAATATTCAAACGAAGATATTATAAATACCACGTTCACTATCACGTTCTCATACTCTACCATTCATATCTCACTTGTCAGCAACAGCTTCACACATGAACATTTTGAATTCCAAGAACATATGCCCTAATAATAGTCAACAACCGTATTTAAATACAATAGATTTCATTACCTCGTAACATTGTTGCTTAAATATCACCTGAAATTTTCAAAATTCCTTCACCCGATCTTCATTGATCTGTTTCTCAACTCGTAACCTCCGAAATATGAAAATTTTATTTACCAAATTTTCACACACACTATTTTACTGTGCGATCCTCTCGAAATTTTATAAAATAAATTTGTTTACTGCCACTCTTGCAAATTTTATAAACCGTATATGTTTATATAATAAAATAAACAAAATTTACCTTTACTAGTACATATAAAATTATACTTTGAGTTTTATAAATCAATTCTTTTATTTAAAAGATATTTTACGTAAAATAGTACATGTTGTACATAACTCTAGTTTTACTAAGAACTTCGTTCCTTTTTAAATTGTCACCGTAATCGACTCGAACTACTATAAAATTTTCATTGCTTGTTTATAAAAAAAAAAAATTCGTATTATTTTACACCACGTATTAATCACAATTCCTCTTGTCCTTCGAAACTTACCATTGAGTTCATCATTCAAAACTCTATATTCTCAGTAACTTTTCCCTTGTAAGGTTGACCGTTGAGAAGATTTTACTTCTGATATCTCACGGCTCAACCACAGCAACCTCGTAAAACGTCAATTCTATGGTTTAATATCTTTTTGGCACAAGAAAGCATTTCTCAGATATTTCCTCGCCCTGCCAATGATTCATATTTCTTTTCGTCCGCACCTAAACTCATAAGTGAATGATAGATCGACTCGCCATAGGTGCGAAAACGTCTTTCTCATTAAGAGATCACACCTTTTCGTGCGGTTTCCTATCAGAAATATAATTTAAAATCCTCGATATCCTCTCTAAAGGAGTTACCTTAAATATTTATGGCATTTATGTGGTTACTCTAAACAATTCTTCCTTTGTGGGTTACAACTAAATGTTATCCTAGTCAAGTTTCGACCTCTGTTTCAACATATAGCTATAGATACATTCTGCAAATGTGCTTTCAAAAACCCTTTCCAAGGATAAGTTCGCATAATTGTATTATAATCTTTCGTTAATCTTTCATTCTAAGGGAATCTTAGTAATTATGGCTTGCTTTGCATATAAGCCTGGTTAGTGACTTCTCAGCTGGAATCTCGTTTCGTTTATTCACATTAGATATTTCTTGAAAACCAAAGGTATCATGCCTATGGTTACCTTTCGAAATTTGAAGTTGGTATCATCTCTAACAAACACAAGTCATGCATCAAACTACATGGTTGTGATCTCCAAGTACTTCTCTCTGATTGTCTGCCCTAATGGCGACATAAACGCTCAAGGTTTTAAATAAGCTTAGTAATGTTCATGGCACATTTCAGGTATCTCATTTACTGAAATGCTTGTAACATCACAATCCCTTTTGAGAAAACTTAGTCAGATGACACTCTTGTTATCCCTTTGGATGACCTCCGCATTGATAATAAAATGCACTTCATAGAAGAACCTGTAGAAGTTATGGATTGAATGATTTAAACGCTTGAAACACAACAATATTTCTATAAAAAAGATCCGTTGGAATTCACGCAAAGGCCCCGAGTATACCTGGGAACGTGAAGACCAAATGAAACGGAAATATACGCATATCTCTCTTCTTAAACGCTGATGCATTCGAGAACTCTACCTAAAACTTCGGGACGAAGTTTTCTTTAACGGGGGATACTACAACAACCCGACTTTTTTTTTTGTCATGTTTTCTATTCATAAATTAAAAAAAAACATAAAACTTAGGAATGAATCCTAAGTTTGTTCAAAGAAAACTTGAAACATATCCGGTTAACGAATAAAAAAAAACGATTTAAAATGTACAAGGAGTAAATTGTACATATAAAAAAAATACAAAAATTAGATGAACATTAATTAATAAAAATAAAAACCAAAAATTTTATCAAAATAATTAAAATATTAGGCTAAATATTAAATAAATAAAATAATAAATAAATGATTAATCATAACTTTTGTAATCCTAAACTAACTCAAATTTTATCCTAATTAAATAAATGATGGATAATACTAAACTATGAAATCCTAATATAATACGCATAACCTAAAAGCCTTATCCTAAACCTTTGAGGAATTCGTATCCAATTCAAACTCCAAACCTTTGCCTATAAAAAGGATCCATACCCTCACCATTTATTCTATACATTCACTCATCAAAATTTCCTATTTCTATCCTTGTTTCTACGACCACCGCAAAACCCCAAATCCATCAACTTTAGTCATCTCTAATACCACACACTGAGCCATCTTGAACAGCTGCTAAACTTCCTGGTTGATGCTATTTTTGCAGCCACCAACACCAACATAAAACAGCCTCCATCGCCACCCTCTGCTACTGCTGCACCATAGCAGCCTAACCACCACCAATTTCAGCAATTCCTGCTGCTCCTGCTCGCCAGAAACACACCCAAATAGGCCCTCAAAGTAGCTACTGCAGCTGCATTTTTCTGCTGCCTTTTTGGCAGCCTTCACCGCCACTTTTGCTGCTGTAATTGCAGCCCACAATAGCATGCTTTTGTGCAGCTGTGAACCGCCACCAACAACCACATGTTTCTGCAGTTTTCTGCCACCAAACACCACCATAAACTGCCCCAAAACAGCCCTCAAAAGACGCCCGGTCTGCTGCTATTTTCTGCTGTTTCTGCGACCACAAAACAGCCCAAAACTCACCCGTTTGTTCCTGTTTTTCGCTGCTGCTGCTGTTCGGAATCATCATCATCATTAATCATCTTTTTCTTGATCTTCTACTCACTTGAGGTATCCCTAGATCCAAGCCTTGCTCATATTTTTTATTAGTTTCAATTCCTTATGTTCTATTGTAAGTATTGATTAATAATTTGGAGATAATATCACTTTAGTTAGAAGTTGATAAAAAAATAATAATACGGAGTAATACATTACAGTGACAATGAATAAAAGATTTAAAAGATATAAAATAATAGTACTCTGTTTCATGCTTCTGTTAACAAACGAATTCATAAAGACATGAACTACATATTGTGAGTTTTCGTTTCCAGCCCCTATATTATCAAGTATTACAAAGATTGAATTAAAATCGAAGTTATAATATTAAACATAAAAATAATAAAAATGGTTCTGTCGATTAAAGGTAACATGAATGATTAGAATTTACACTTCTTACCCCTAGTGTATCAACATATTTACAAAATTGGATATTCATAATTATCTATTACGTTTTTAATCCATAACTAGACATAATATTTATAATTAGGTAATTAAGTTTGCTGTAATTACTGTTTAAACCTTGAAATTAACTGATCATGTTTTTATAAAAAGTTTATGATTAAAAGTTCAAGATTAAGATTATGATTTTAAGTGCTAATGACTAATGGTTAATAATGATAATGATACAAGCATGCATGCATGCATACGTACATATGTACATGTGTATATTGTAAGTATATGCTTGTATATATATGTATATATATACATACATGTATATGTATGTGTACATATGTATGTATATGTACGTGTGTGTATGTATACATGTGTAGGTATGTTATGTTAGTAAAACATAGAAAGTAAAGTAGTTATATGTATATATATGTACCACCTTTACATTAATGTATATATATATAACACTTACATATAATATATACATATATCATATAGTTGTAAACACATATATGTATAATAATAATAAGGAATATACGTATGTATCGCATAGGTGTATATTGTATATATATGTAACATGTATTGATAATATTACATAATAATTGGTTAATTAAAGAATAATACTATTATTAGTATAACTTATACACTTATCTATATAGTAACACTTAAGTACACTAAGTATATTATCACCTATATAAATATAACTTTTTCTCTAAAACGGTCACTGTTAATATAGTTTGCTATATTAATAAATAAACTTTATGTCTATTAGACATTAATTAATTGAACATTATATCTCTAGGTTGAGATCTCCGTGTTCAACACTCCGATCATATAACTTACGTGGAATATCTATCTGCTATTAAGGTGAACTTCATAGCCCCACTTTTTAACTGTTTCTATTACTTATTTTGAACTTTTAGGGTGAGACACATGCTTGCTTTCAAACTGTTTTACACTTAGACATGAGTACTCAAAGTTTATTCTGATTAGTTCAAACTGTGCTAACATGCTTTGATTCATGCTAAATCCCTACCATGATATCGTTAATTGCTACGTATAAAGGCAAGCTTAGTTATTGTGAATAGCGCTATGGAGAGTGACGTCTCTATCCGGATGACCGTTGGTCAATGGATACATAATAATGATACACGACACGAACGAGATGTGTTTAGGGTAACTTATGGTTAGTATCGATATCATATACACCAGCACTACTACCGAACTGATTAAACTTTATAATTAAATCTTATGGTCTAAAAACTTGGTTATTATTGATAAACCTATGTTGTTCACTCAACCATTTTTGGTTGGCACTTTAAGCATGTTTTGTCTCAGGTGAAGATTGCTAAAGATTATTTGCTATTTGGACTTTGCTGCTTTTAGAGTCCGCATTTATACATTCATATTATTGCATAAAAACATTTAAGTACAATTGTAATGACATTACTTCCCGCTGCTTTAAATACATTAGTTTATACTAAAAACATCTCATATAAAGTCGTTCTCGTTTATACATACTTGTGCTATGATATTGTGAAGTCATATTTCCCCGGCCCTATTTGGGGGTTATGACAGAAACCATCAGGTCTACTTCAACAACCTAAAATCCTGAAATGGAAATGGAAAAACATTACCATGGATTTCATCACTAAATTGCCAAGGACTGCAAGTGGTTTTGATACTATTTGGGTAATAGTTGATCGTCTCACCAAATCAGCACACTTCCTGCCAATAAGAGAAGATGACAAGATGGAGAAGTTAGCACGACTGTATTTGAAGGAAGTCGTCTCCAGACATGGAATACCAATCTCTATTATCTCTGATAGGGATGACAGATTTATTTCAAGATTCTGGCAGACATTACAGAAAGCATTAGGAACTCGTATAGACATGAGTACTGCCTATCATCCACAAACTGATGGGCAGAGCGAAAGGATGATACAAACGCTTGAAGACATGCTACGAGCATGTGTTATTGATTTCGAAAATAGTTGGGATCGACACCTACCTTTAGCAGAATTTTCCTACAATAATAGTTACCATTCAAGCATTGAGATGGCGCCGTTTGAAGCACTTTATGGTAGAAAGTGCAGGTCTCCGATTTTTTGGAGTGAAGCGGGGGATAGACAGATTACGGGTCCGGAGATAATACAAGAACCTACCGAGAAGATCATCCAAATTCAACAACGGTTGAAAACTGCCCAAAGTCGACAAAAGAGCTACGCTGACATTAGAAAAAAAGATATAGAATTTGAAATTGGAGAGATGGTCATGCTTAAAGTTGCACCTTGGAAAGGCGTTGTTCGATTTGGTAAACGGGGAAAATTAAATCCAAGGTATATTGGACCATTCAAGATTATTGATCGTGTCAGACCAGTTGCTTACCGACTTGAATTACCACAACAACTTACGGCTGTATATAACACTTTCCACATCTCAAATTTGAAGAAATGTTTTGCTAAAGAAGATCTCACTATTCCGTTAGACAAAATCCAAATCAACGAAAAACTTCAATTCATCAAAGAACCCGTTGAAATAATGGATCGTGAGTTTAAAAGACTTAAGCAAAACAAGATACCAATTGTTAAAGTTGGATGCAATGCTTGTAGAGGATATGAGTTCACCTGGGAACGAGAAGATCAGATGAAGAAGAAATACCCGCACTTATTTCCAGAAGATACGTCAACACCTCCAACTGCTTAAAATTTCGGGACGAAATTTATTTAACGGGTAGGTACTGTAGTTACCCGAACTTTTCCATATTTTTATATATTAAATGAAATTGATATTTATATGATTAAGTATTTCCAACATGTTAAGCTATCAAACTTGTTAAGACTTGATTAATTGAAATAGGTTTCATATAGACAATTGACCACCCAAGTTGACCGGTGATTCACGAACGTTAAAACTTGTAAAAACTATATGATGACATATATATGATTATATATATAGTTAACATGATATTATGATAAGTAAGTATCTCATTAGGTATTTTAACAATGAGTTATATACATAAAATTGAGTTTATTGAATTAAGAAAACTCGAAACTATATATATAACGATTATCGTTATAACAACGTCTTACTAAATACATATGAATCATATTAAGATATTGATACACTATGTTTAATCATGATATATGATAAGTAAACATGTCATTAAGTGTATTAACAATGAACTACATATGTGTAGTGACCCGAACTTTTCCATGTTTATATATATTAATTGAGATTGATATTTACATGACTAAATGTTTCCAACGTGTTAAGCAATCAAACTTGTTAAGACTTGATTAAATGAAATAAGTTTCATATAGACAATTGATCACCCAAGTTGACCGGCGATTCACGAACGTTACAAAATTGTGAAAACTACATGTTGTGGTATATATAGACATATTGTAGCGACCCCGACAAATCGTCAAGTGACGGCGTCGACTACGTGGGTCCCATTACCTGGTCATAAGTCTTTATGACAATGTTTGACCAAAATATGTCGCCCTCATATTCAAATAAAGATTGTTTTCAAAGTTTACAAGAATTGTTCAACCAAAAGTTAAGTTACAAGGTTATAAGTACATTTGAAATCTAGGCGACACGGTTTAAAGTAAAGTCAAAAGACGCTCCAAGTAATGCATGTATACTCGACATCCAATGCAAGTATCAAATAGTGAGCGGAAGCATGTATCACATATCGTGCAAGACCTGAGAAAAACATAGAGAAATCTGTCAACGAAAACGTTGGTGAAATCATAGGTTTAGTAAGTATTAAACGTTGTTTTTGAACCACAAGATTTTGTATTTCCATAACGTAGATTATCCAAATCATTTGCATTCCAAAAGTGTTGTAATACGCGAGCACTCAATTATCAAAACTTAACCAACGTTACCCCATCACACAGTGCTAGAACCCGCACTAAAACACAAAAATATATTTCATCCGCATAACGGTAGCGAACCGTCCGAATGAGGGTTTGTTAAACCCGTATGGCCACACAATATAAGTTCTCGCTTACACCCTGCAAGTGTAACTAATGATAATCGAATTGAGGCATTTTTGTTCTAACTCGCACGTGGAATGTTTGTTTTCACACTTGTGTTCAAAACATAAAAGTAAGTAGTACAAGATGTAACAAAGTATATGTTTCTCAGCCCACAATTTAAAAGTATAAAAAGTTGTTGAAAAGGTGGGACTATGATCTCACCTCGAGTGCACGAGTATAAAGGTACTTCAACAAGTAAACATGTGCATGAAAGTTGCTTAGCCTTGACCTAAACAAGTAAGTTATATCAATTAACCGGTTACGACACAAGGTCGGGTGAAATGTGTTCAATTAGTCCTATGGCTCGTTACGACTCGATTAAGTATAGCATGTGAATCACGTTGTCAAGTTTCATACAAGAAACAAGTATAAAAGCATGTTAGAATGATTGTATAAAAGTTTGGTTAAGTTTGACCAAAAGTCAAACTTGGTCAAAGTCAACGAAAAAGTCAACACGTTCGGGTCGGGTCCCAAACTATTTTTCTAAGCTTAGAAGTCATATATGAGCATGTTGGCCAAGTTACATGTTAATCGGAGGTGCGTAGCATAGCAAACATTTCGCGTGAAAAGTGACAAAGTGAGCAGAATCTGGCCAGGCCAATCCGCGCGCCGCGCGGGGATGGGGCGCGCCGCGCCACCATCTGGGCAGAGAATTCTGGTCAGTTTTCAAAGTATGCACGAACCAAAACACAAACAATCACATTTTATGATCCGCAAACAATTAGAACATGTATTTTATATCATCGGAAAGCTATTTCGACAAGGAATACAACTAACCACATATCATAAATCAAAAACATCATTTACAATAACCGGAAACTCGTCAATTGATCATGAAAGGTTTATTTTCAAAGTTTCAAGTTCGTAAAACGTATTTTATGATTCGGGAATCCAATTACACATACGATATGCCATTTCGAAGGTAATTAAACATACATTACAACTAATCACTAACAATTAACATTCCATGGCATTCAAGCATCAAAAGTTCATGTCAAGAACTATCAAACCCTAGTCAAACATCACAAAATCATTAATCGGTTTTTGAAGTTTTCTTAATCAATCTACACATCCAAATGTGGCTAATGATACTAGTAACACAATTAAAACATGCACTTTAGCAATCTAACAACATTAACTCATCCAAAATCAAGGATTTAGCAAACCCATTTCAAAAACTCAAACTAGTTACTCCAAACCACAAATCGAGCAAACAAAACATATATTCATGTTACACACGAGCCATAGACACTAACTAACACAATTTCAAGTATATAAAACGAATTTAGAGAAATTTAGTGTTTTAGAAATGTTACCCAAAATGGATGAAATTGGTACCAAATCGAAGAGGATGATGAGAGGATCACGAATATGTAATTTGTTTTGAAGTTTGCTTCCCGATCCGAATTTAGATGATGAATTATGTTTGTGTTCTTGAGAGAAAAAAAGAAAGAAAGAGAGAGAGAGAGGGAGGTGATTGAATGGTGGAAAAATGGGTTGACTAGTTGACCTAGTCAACTAGTTTGCCCATTTGGCAACTCCGGTCCCTCGAGTTTCAAAGCGGGTGCGGGATTTAACCGATCGAATATTTTTAAAACGCTCGAGTAAATGGGTGATGTCAAAATTAAATAGCGGAAATATAATGAACGTTACTCACGGAAACTATTAATTTAAATACGAAAGATTATGTTTAAAAAAAAGACGGTGTTAAAATTAAATTTAATGGAAAAACGCGGGATGTTACATTATCCACACCTCAAAAGAAATTTCGTCCCGAAATTTAGTTGGAAGTAGTAGTTGTTGAATCTTGCTCGAGATCTTGCGTTGTAATTTCTACGAATAAGGGAGAAGT
Source organism: Rutidosis leptorrhynchoides (assembly GCF_046630445.1). NCBI lineage: Eukaryota > Viridiplantae > Streptophyta > Magnoliopsida > Asterales > Asteraceae > Rutidosis > Rutidosis leptorrhynchoides. The sequence goes on from NC_092342.1 coordinate 218,429,969, forward strand.
ACGTCCTAGGGTATTTCAACGAATTTTGACGGTCGGGATCATATGTTGTTTTAAGGTTTGGCTTCACGATTTATGGTTTCAACCGGTCCTCCTAGGAAGTGAGGGTTATCGTCGATAGTGAGTTCATCAAAGGAGATAACAAGTTCTCGTTTCGCAAAACACGTCTTTGAGTTGATACATCGAATGTAGGATAAACGGAGACTCGAAATGGGTCGGAAAATCTAAACGGCTAGCGACGGGTCCAAAACTCCCCAAGATTTCAAAAGGATTAAAATATCACGAATTTTGTTTTCTATGTTTCCCGAAACGGACTACACCTCCTCAAGGTGCGACTTTTAATATTACGCGGTAAACCATGGAATTAGAAAGGTTTACGTCTAACATCGGCGTAGCTCTTGGTGATTACGAGTCGCGTTGGGTCTTGCTTGAATATGTATAAATTTTCTCGGTTGTTCATGAATAACCTCGGCCCCGGTGAATTGATCATTGTTTACTTGGTTCGACAAAAGAGAATGACGTTTCCGGTCACATGTGGTTTCAAAAGGAGTGACGTTAAAACTCGAATGAAAATTTTGTAGTAAGAGAGTTTGATTAAAGGCAAAGACGTTTCTCAGGAAAATTTGAAGTTGGTAATACAAACTTGTATTATGGTTTCCAAGGTTTAAATCGCATGTTTGTTCGGTCCGTCGGGTTGTGGATGGTACGCGGTACTCATGTCTAAACGCGGTCCCGAGGCTTTTTGTAAGGTACTCCAAAATCTAGAAGTGAAACGAGTATTTCGATACGGAATAATTGACAAAGATACGCCGTGTTGGAATAGAATCTCTTAAGATACGTTTGAACAAGTTAGTTAGGGTTCGAAAAAATGTTCGTTAGGACTATTCACCCTCGTGGCGAATACTTAGGTAATATGAGGAATTTCTTTAAACGGAAATGCGAGCGATAAAGATAGGAGTGAAATGAGGACTTAGAATAGGATGAGCTTGCATCTCGAGGTTGCCATAACGTGCCTCTAGTTGTCAAAAGTTGAAGTCTGAAAGAGAAACGAGGTAGTACACGTAGTTGTATAGTTCGGGGTTGAATAATAGTTGACCGATTATCAGAAACACAAGGGCGTTAAGTCAAAGAAGAGTGAAGTATCGTTGGATTGTGTGTTATCTTAAATTCCAGTAATATTAGGCGGTGACGGTGAAATAACAGAGGTAGGTAGTGTGGTACGGGATGACGAGAAAATTGATCGGATCCACAATTTAGTATTCGAATTCTTCGTGTAAAATAACGAATTTTAGTTTTTTTTTTTTTTTTTTTTTTTTTTTTTTTTTTTTTTTTTTTGAGTCGAGAGAGTATGCCTTTCGGCGTTCAAGTAGAAATATTTCCATGTTCGAGTTCCATCTGTTGCTATACGATTTTAACTAGAAATGTTGGTGTGAAGAATCACGCTCAAGGTTCGAACACGGAGAGGTTTAAAGTTTTCCTTAGTGAGTTAACGAGTTTAAAAGTCGTGTAACACGAGAAAAGTCAGAAATGAATCTTCGGTAAAAAATAGACGAGATCTAAGATTTTACGAACATAAGTCTGAGTTGGGAGAGTTTCCTGATTACATGTGGCTTGATTTCGAGATTGATTGTAATGCTTTGACCATTAACATCATGGTCTAGAAAATTGGACTTCGTTCAACAGAAATTCTCACTCGGAGAATCTGGTATAAAGTTGCTCTTTTCTCAAAAGTTAGAGCGTAAGATGGTGATGTTGTTCGTTTTCCTTCTTTACTTGAATAAGTTAAGATGTCATCTATAAATACGATAACAGATTAGTCTATATGAATTTGCATACGCGGTTTAGGAGGTTTATGAATACGGACAGAGTCCTAAATAAATCAAACGGTACTAAGAGAGATTTACAACTAACGTTGCGAGTTCGGAAATGGCTTAGGAGACATCGTCTCCCTTAACCCCTAATTAGTGATAACCGGAACGGAGGTCGATTTGGAACATACGGGATTCGTGCAAAAATCATGAGGTCATGGATGCGAGGGAGAGGGTATCGGTTTCCAACCGAAAATTTCTTAGTTCACAATAATCTATACATAAATGTAGGGCAACAATTTCTCCTTAATGAATAGGTTTTGAGTTCCTTAGTTCTATTGGTGTCGAGTTCAATTTCTTAACGTATATCCTCCGATAATATTTATAGGCACACAATATTTTTCCGTTGGTCGCTTAAATCGTCTAAGTAGTATCTGGGGGAAAGAGATGGAATATAAAGAGCATGAGTCAAATCCTTGGTTATAAAACGTCTAACGGTACTCGAATCGAATAAGTATGAAATATACGGTTTGTTGTGAAGAAACGTACCCGTGACTAGTCCATCATCGTCTCGGGCATCCTAGGTGTCGATGTTGTAAGTTCAACGGCGCGCGTTGGTTTTTACTTTATTCTTTGGGCATTCATTCCTAAAATGACCCGATTGGCCGCATTTGTAGCAAATACTCGGCTTTGGTGCGTCGGGCCCCTTTTGAGTGACGGGGGCGGTACTTCCACAATACTTGGCAATATGACCACTACCTTGGCACCGATGGCAAATTAGCTTGCCACATTCACCAAAATGATGCTTGTGGCATTTGTTGCAAAAAGGTCGTGTCCCGGCATAACTTTTCTTGCCGACGGGGGTGAGAGGTTCCTTGGAAAGGTTGTTGTTGTAGTTACTCGATTGGGGGGCTTCCCATTTTCTTTTGTTGTCACTCGACTCATCCTCGGCTTTAGGTGCCGGCACTTCAATCTCGTCTACCGTTTCGATCAATTGACGGGCCATATTCAGGGCCTCTTGGTGATTACTGGGTTTGGATGACATTACTCCTTGTTTGATGCTCTTGGGAAGACCATCCATGTAAAGTTCAACCCTTAGAGGTTCGGGGGTCACGAGGTTTGGGCACATCAAGGATAGCTCAGAAAATCGTTGATTATATGCCTTTAGGTCATTTCCGACCGCTTTTAAAGTTCTTAGTTCGTGTTCGAGCTTACGGGTCTCTTCGCGCGGGAAGTATTCGGTGATCATCTTTTTCTTTAAGTCGGCCCATGAGAGTGTGTGGGCTTCATCGATACCCACCGACAGCACATACGTATTCCACCATGTGAGGGCGATACCGGCAAAAGTGTGGGTGGAATATTTGACTTTGTCTTGGTCCCGACAACCGCTTATGCTAAAAACGGCTTCTGTTTGCTCAAACCATCGGGTGAGCACAACCGGTCCTCCGGTCCCATCGAAGGTGTGAGGTTTGCACCCCATGAAAGTTTTGTAGGAGCAACCCTCGTTTGAATTACCGGTTCCATGGTTGTTGTGGTTGTGGTTGTTATTGATGTCGGAGGAGATACTAGCCATAGCCGCACCTATGGCGGTGGCTATCATACGTTGAAAAGCTTGTTCGGAAGTTTCATTACGTGGCCCGCGACGGGGAGGCATTGTTCCTTCAAGACACAAGAATATCGTTGATTAGTATTCTCAATAATACTAATCATGATATGGAATAATGATGTAGAGAAAATTTTCCTCGACTCGCCTTAAATTCTTTATGTCATAATGTCGGAACGTCCATGTGAATCACCGTAATATAATCCCGGAAATTATATTACCCTGATTCTCATGTGCATTTAACATTACCTCATAAAGTCAAGGTGGCGCGTCAACAAAATTTATTAACGTAAGATCAAGATCGAATACGAGTTAGATATGATAGAAGAGTTCGAGTATAAATGCACAAATAGTCAAGTAATTCCTACTTCAGTCTATATGCCGGTTGTAGTCTAGATTCACCTATGTACCCTATGACTCGGGGTGGACACAAATGAACTCTAAATCCCTACAACCAAAGCTCTGATACCACCTGTAGCGACCCCGACAAATCGTCAAGTGACGGCGTCGACTACGTGGGTCCCATTACCTGGTCATAAGTCTTTATGACAATGTTTGACCAAAATATGTCGCCCTCATATTCAAATAAAGATTGTTTTCAAAGTTTACAAGAATTGTTCAACCAAAAGTTAAGTTACAAGGTTATAAGTACATTTGAAATCTAGGCGACACGGTTTAAAGTAAAGTCAAAAGACGCTCCAAGTAATGCATGTATACTCGACATCCAATGCAAGTATCAAATAGTGAGCGGAAGCATGTATCACATATCGTGCAAGACCTGAGAAAAACATAGAGAAACCTGTCAACGAAAACGTTAGTGAAATCATAGGTTTAGTAAGTATTAAACGTTGTTTTTGAACCACAAGATTTTGTATTTCCATAACGTAGATTATCCAAATCATTTGCATTCCAAAAGTGTTGTTATACGCGAGCACTCAATTATCAAAACTTAACCAACGTTACCCCATCACACAGTGCTAGAACCCGCACTAAAACACAAAAATATATTTCATCCGCATAACGGTAGCGAACCGTCCGAATGAGGGTTTGTTAAACCCGTATGGCCACACAATATAAGTTCTCGCTTACACCCTGCAAGTGTAACTAATGATAATCGAATTGAGGCATTTTTGTTCTAACTCGCACGTGGAATGTTTGTTTTCACACTTGTGTTCAAAACATAAAAGTAAGTAGTACAAGATGTAACAAAGTATATGTTTCTCAGCCCACAATTTAAAAGTATAAAAAGTTGTTGAAAAGGTGGGACTATGATCTCACCTCGAGTGCACGAGTATAAAGGTACTTCAACAAGTAAACATGTGCATGAAAGTTGCTTAGCCTAGACCTAAACAAGTAAGTTATATCAATTAACCGGTTACGACACAAGGTCGGGTGAAATGTGTTCAATTAGTCCTATGGCTCGTTACGACTCGATTAAGTATAGCATGTGAATCACGTTGTCAAGTTTCATACAAGAAACAAGTATAAAAGCATGTTAGAATGATTGTATAAAAGTTTGGTTAAGTTTGACCAAAAGTCAAACTTGGTCAAAGTCAATGAAAAAGTCAACACGTTCGGGTCGGGTCCCAAACTATTTTTCTAAGCTTAGAAGTCATATATGAGCATGTTGGCCAAGTTACATGTTAATCGGAGGTGCGTAGCATAGCAAACATTTCGCGTGAAAAGTGACAAAGTGAGCAGAATCTGGCCAGGCCAATCCGCGCGCCGCGCGGGGATGGGGCGCGCCGCGCCACCATCTGGGCAGAGAATTCTGGTCAGTTTTCAAAGTATGTACGAACCAAAACACAAACAATCACATTTTATGATCCGCAAACAATTAGAACATGTATTTTATATCATCGGAAAGCTATTTCGACAAGGAATACAACTAACCACATATCATAAATCAAAAACATCATTTACAATAACCGAAAACTTGTCAATTGATCATGAAAGGTTTATTTTCAAAGTTTCAAGTTCGTAAAACGTATTTTATGATTCGGGAATCCAATTTACACATACGATATGCCGTTTCGAAGGTAATTAAACATACATTACAACTAATCACTAACAATTAACATTCCATGGCATTCAAGCATCAAAAGTTCATGTCAAGAACTATCAAACCCTAGTCAAACATCACAAAATCATTAATCGGTTTTTGAAGTTTTCTTAATCAATCTACACATCCAAATGTGGCTAATGATACTAGTAACACAATTAAAACATGCACTTTAGCAATCTAACAACATTAACTCATCCAAAATCAAGGATTTAGCAAACCCATTTCAAAAACTCAAACTAGTTACTCCAAACCACAAATCGAGCAAACAAAACATATATTCATGTTACACACGAGCCATAGACACTAACTAACACAATTTCAAGTATATAAAACGAATTTAGAGAAATTTAGTGTTTTAGAAATGTTACCCAAAATGGATGAAATTGGTACCAAATCGAAGAGGATGATGAGAGGATCACGAATATGTAATTTGTTTTGAAGTTTGCTTCCCGATCCGAATTTAGATGATGAATTATGTTTGTGTTCTTGAGAGAAAAAAAGAAAGAAAGAGAGAGAGAGAGGGAGGTGATTGAATGGTGGAAAAATGGGTTGACTAGTTGACCTAGTCAACTAGTTTGCCCATTTGGCAACTCCGGTCCCTCGAGTTTCAAAGCGGGTGCGGGATTTAACCGATCGAATATTTTTAAAACGCTCGAGTAAACGGGTGATGTCAAAATTAAATAGCGGAAATATAATGAACGTTACTCACGGAAACTATTAATTTAAATACGAAAGATTATGTTTAAAAAAAAAGACGGTGTTAAAATTAAATTTAATGGAAAAACGCGGGATGTTACACATATATATATGGTTAACATGAGATTATGATGAGTAAGTATATCACTAAGTATATTAACAATGTGTGATATACATAAGAAATGAGATTACTAAGTTAAGAAACTCGAAATGATATATATAACGATTATCGTTATGATAACGTCTACTAAATACATATGTATCATATTAAGATATTGATACACTATATTTAACATGATAAAATGATATTTAAATATATCATTAAGTATGTTAACAATGAACTACATATGTAAAAACAAGAATACTAACTCAAGAATTACGAAACGAGACTTATATGTAACAATTATCGTTGTAACGATATTTTAATGTATGTATCATATTAAGAGATATTCATACATCATAATATCATGATAATATAATAATTTAACATCTCATTTGATATAATAAACATTGGGTTAACAACATTAATTGAGATCGTTAACTTAAAGGTTTCAAAACAACACTTACATGTAACGACTAACGAAGACTTAACGAATCCATTAGAATGTATATACATGTTGTGTTTTGATATGTATTCTTACACTTTTGAAAGACTTCAAGACACATATAAAAGTACTTCTACTTAACAAAAATGCTTACAATTACATCCTCGTTCAGTTTCATCAACAATTCTACTCGTATGCACCCGTATTCGTACTCGTACAATACACAGCTTTTAGATGTATGTACTATTGGTATATACACTCCAATGATCAGCTCTTAGCAACCCATGTGAGTCACCTAATACATGTGAGAACCATCATTTGGCAACTAGCATTAAATATCTCATAAAATTATAAAAATATTAGTAATCATTCATGACTTATTTACATGAAAACAAAATTACATATCCTTTATATCTAATCCATATACCAATGACCAAAAACACCTACAAACACTTTCATTCTTCAATTTTCTTCATCTAATTGATCTCTCTCAAGTTCCATCTTCAAGTTCTAGGTGTTCTTCATAAATTCCATAAGTATAGTTTCATAAAAATCAAGAATATTTCCAAGTTTGCAAGTCTACTTCCAAGCTTTCTAATCCATTCCAAGTAATCATATAAGATCAAGGAACCTTTTCTATTTACAGTAGGTTATCTTTCTAATTCAAGGTAATATTCATATTCAAACTTTGATTCCATTTCTACAACTATAACAATCTTATTTCGCGTGAAAATCTTACTTGAACTGTTTTCGTGTCATGATTCTGCTTCAAGAACTTTCAAGCCATCCAAGGATCCTTTGAAGCTAGATCCATTTTTCTCATTTTTAGTAGTTTTATCCAGAAAACTTGAGGTAGTAATGATGTTCATAACATCATTCGATTCATACATATAAAGCTATCTTATTCGAAGGTTTAAACTTGTAATCACTAGAACATAGTTTAGTTAATTCTAAACTTGTTCGTAAACAAAAGTTAATCCTTCTAACTTGACTTTTAAAATCAACTAAACACATGTTCTATATCTATATGATATGCTAACTTAATGATTTAAAACCTGGAAACACGATGAACACCATAAAATCGGATATGCGCCGTCGTAGTGAAATCGGGGGCTGTTTTGGTTTGGATAATTAAAAACTATGATAAACTTTGATTTAAAAGCTGTTCTTCTGGGAAAAAGATTTTTCATATGAACATGAAACTATATCCAAAAATCTTGGTTAAACTCAAAGTGAAAGTATGTTTTTCAAAATGGTCATCAAGATGTCGTTCTTTCGACGGAAATGACTACCTCTTTAGTAATTGACATGTAACTTAAATTTCCGACTATAAACCTATACTTTTTCTATTTGGATTCTTAAATTAGAGTTCAATATGAAACCATAGCAATTTGATTCACTCAAAACGAATTTAAAATGAAGAAGTTATGGGTAAAACAAGATTGGATATATTTGATCTTTTTAGCTACGGGAAATGTTTAACAAATCTATACAATTCATATCCTAGCTAACTTATATTGTATTATACATGTATTCTAATATATTATGTAATCTTGGGATACCATAGACACGTATGCAAATGTTTTGACATATCATATCGACCCATGTATATATATTATTTGTAACAACCATAGACACTCTATATGCAGTAATGTTGGAGTTAACTATACAGGGTTGAGGTTGATTCCAAAAATATATATACTTTGAGTTGTGATCTAGCCTGAGACATGTATACACTGGATCGTGGATTGATTCAAGATAATATATATCGATTTATTTCTGTACATCTTGTGATGACACGGGAATTTCCGACCAAATTTAAACTTTAATCTTTATATGTTTCCGACACGATAAGTAAAAATCTTTAATGTTGAGTCTCGAAAGTTTTGAAATTTTATTCATGCAATCAATTACCCTTTGACTGTGCCCAACGATTCACGAACGTTTATGTGTATATAGATATGTATATATAATATATACTCATTAACTTAAAATGTTAACAAAGTATTAAGCGTATAATACTTTACATGAACGTAATTGTTTCAATATGTTTATCGATGGAATTAAAAGATAATATCAAAAGATTGAATTACCAGATGTACTGTTTTATTATGAAAAGTCTCAGTCGAGAGAGGTCCACTATGATTGAGAAATCTTTTCTTTGTAACAATATCCGGAATAAATGGTAAAGTGATTTACATGTGAGAACTAGGTACCAATTATCGAGAGTTAGTCAAAAGTTAGTGGAGATTCCTGCTTAACCTTCAATGTGTGCTTTGCAATAATTTCTCGAGTATAAATTAATCATTAGAATTAAATATGAAAAATAATATATAAAGTAATTAGGTTACTGTTAAAATAAATAAATATATATATATATATATATATATATATATATATATATATATATATATATATATATATATATATATATATATATATACACATAAATATATGTTATTATGAATTTATATATATAATTTCTATTAAATATAGATATAAAATTTAAAACATGTAAATTATTATAATTAGAAAATAATACCATTTAGTATTATTATCATTAATAATATTATTATTATTTTTATGATTTTTATTATCATTGTTATTTATTATTATTATTACTATAACTATTATTATTATTATTATTATTATTATTATTATTATTATTATTATTATTATTATTATTATTATTATTATTATTATTATTATTATTATTATTATTATTATTATTATTATTATTATTATTATTATTATTATTAGTTTCACTATTATATTATTAACAAAACTAATATTAAAAATTAATGCATGTATAATTAACATTATGATGTTTTCTTTATAAATTTAATATACAGATATAGATACACTTGTTATACAGCCCTACAAATTCAGATATACATAAATACATATATGTACACAAAACACAGTTATATTATATACAAATACTTATACTGTTATATATTTATACACAAGAATATGATTTATTATATACAAATACAGAAAATTAGGATTCAGTATAAATTGTTTTCAGTCTGTAAAGTTGATTTTTCTGTCTCCAAATTAGTAGTAATCAATAATCAATCATAGATAGAATCCAAAATTTGTTAACGATCATATTCAGACTTTTTATTTTTTTTACTATTTTTTTCTGTCCTTTTATTCTTGTCTGTAGGATATCAGTCGACAACCACAATTTAGGCTGTAAATTAATCAGTTCTAGATAATGTGAACGACTTTATAACCACTACCATTATCAGTATATCTTTAAATATGGAAATTAAAACAGAAAAATATCAAAAGAGCTCAGACATCTCTGTTTCTTCAACTTTTTAGTCATCTTACGAATTTGAATCAATCTTTCTAATGTAACAATGCAGTTATGTTATAATTCGTCCACCTAAACTATTTGAAAAGTCTCAGCCTCCAATTTCAATTATCCAATTCGAATTTAAGAGTCAAAGATAATTCTTCAAAAAGTCAACCTTGTTGTTCATAGCGAAATTCGATTTTCAGAAGAGGTTTTAGGTTCAATTAAGCTTACATGTAGCTTCTAAAAGAGTTTTGAAACATATTTCATGTTGTAACTATGGTCTAAAATGTTCACGTTTATGAAATCAATTTTTTTTTCTTTTTAACCGTAACAGCGAACAGCCAGGGGACTGTTTCATTTTTTTTTCTTTTCAATTAGCTCAAGATCAACATAGGTTGATTATAATTAGTTGAAGGTCCTAAATCATTATGGTAATTCTCGGTTAAGATGTTGAGTGGTTGCTGAATCGATTTATAATAAAGAAGAAGGAGGATAGGAGGAGATATAGGTTAATAAAATTAGAGTGGGAATTTAAAAACAGAAAGACAGGTTGGAGCAGATGGTTTGGAGGGTTTGGTTTAATCCGAGAGGTCTCGGGTTCGAGTCCCTCTAGTGGCAGCATTTTTTTTAAAGCTTCTTGAGGTAGTTTCCTAATTTCATTACTACTTTTATTATTATTATTTCATTGTTATTATTATCATTATTATTATTATTATTATTATTATTATTATTATTATTATTATTATTATTATTATTATTATTATTATTATTATTATGTATTATTATTATTATTAGGTAATACTAGTAACAAGATATTTTTTTTTTAGTTGAATTAATATGATTATCTTTATTGTTATAGTTACAACTATGATTATTATTATTAAGTATATTATACGGTTATGAACTAAATTTGGATATTATGAAAAACCTTATGATCTTGAATGAGATAGTGTTTAGATAAATATATGGTTAATCTGATTAGGATATAAATAATAAAACTATGGTCGTACAGTTTATAAACAATGTATATATATATATATATATATGTACGTATAGATATAAATCTGTTAAGTTCTTAAGATATTAATAACTATTATTATTGGTAATATAATAATTATTATTACAACTAATATTATTATTGTTAACATAAATACCATTTTTAACAATGTCGTTACTATTTTTAGTATATTCAATATCAATAAAGTTATTATTATTAGAAAAATCTTTATTATCAAAACTAGCATTTTTGCTACAGTTAAATATTTTGTATCTAACATATATTTAATACATATATTATAAATATATTAATAGTTTATATAATATATATCACACATATTAACATTATTTATATAGTTATTTATATATACCAAAACTAATGATTTGTTTTAATATAATACTAACCATATATATATATATATATATATATATATATATATATATATATATATATATATATATATATATATATACTAATATAATTGAAAGTATAGGTATTAAACATTCTGAATATATATATATACAACATAAATGTATATAAATATATAATTTAAGATACAATATGAGTATTTATCTTTAATGGAATTTAGTATAGATTCTATATAACTTAAAATATATATAAATAATACATACTAATAAAAAAAATTATTGTGAATTCCATTATATGTTTTAATAAGATATACAATTATTATAGGTTCGTGAATCCGAGGCCAACCCTGCATTATTCAGTTTGTCTAATGTCGTTCTATGTATTTTTACTACAAAATACATTAGGTGAGTTTCATTTGCCTTTTTACCCTTTTATATTTTTGAGCTGAGAATACATGCGCAATTTTTATAAATGTTTTACGAAATAGACACAAGTAATCGAAACCACATTATATGGTTGAATGATCGAAATCGAATATGCCCCTTTTTATTAAGTCTGGTAATCTAAGAATTAGGGAACAGACACCCTAATTGACGCGAACTCTAAAGATAGATCTATCAGGGCCCAACAAGCCCCATCCAAAGTACCGGATGCTTTAGTACTTCGAAATTTATATCATGTCCGAAGGAGGATCCCGGAATGATGGGGATATTTTTATATATATATTGTGAATGTCGGTTACCAGGTGTTCAATCCATATGAATGATATTTTTGTCTCTATGCATGGGACGTATATTTACGAGAACTGAAAATGAAAATCTTGTGGTCTATTAAAATAACGAAAATGATTATTCATGTTAAACTAATGAACTCACCAACCTTTTGGTTGACACTTGAAAGCATGTTTATTCTCAGGTACGAAAGAAATCTTCCGCTGTGCATTTGCCCATATTATAGATATTACTTGGAGTCATTCATGGCATATTTCAAAAGACGTTGCATTCGAGTCGTCAAGTTCATCAAGATTATTATTAAGTCAATTATAGTTGGATATATTATGAAATGGTATGTGAGCCTGTCAACTTTTGATGTAATGAAAGGTTGTCTTTTCAAAAACGAATGCAATGTTTGTAAAATATATCATATAGAGGTCAAGTACCTCGTGATGTAATCAACTTTTGTGAATCGTTTATAATCGATATGGACTTCGTCTGGATGGATTAGGACGGGTCTTCACAGTTGGTATCAGAGCGGTGGTCTTAGCGAACCGGGTCTTGCATTAGTGTGTCTAACTGATAGTCGTTAGGATGCATTAGTGAGTCTGGACTTCGACCGTGTCTGCATGTCAAAAGTTTTGCTTATCATTTCGTGTTGAAAATTTCCTGCTTATCATTCTTAGGGAATCACTTGCTTATCATTCTTAGTCTAGACACGTTTTACTGCATTGACTGCATGAATAGTGTATAGACAAAATTCATATCTCAGCGTATGCTACTTTATATCTTAGCGTATCTGTTACTATAACCTTGTCTGACAACTTCCGTAGATTTCTCCGTAACTTATGGGATTTTAGTATTATATGTGGATATGTAAATTATGTATTGCAGGGTACTAATCTACATCCTAAAATCTATTTTTTTTATTCAAAAAAAAAAAAAAAACCTTCATCTGATCGTACGAGATGAATCCCTCAACTAGATCGAGTCCCTCGGATTCCGACAGCTATTCCGATAGTTATCTCGACAGTTATTTAGATTGGATAGTCATCTAAGCTCCGGAAGCAACGACACCAGAATGAATCAACCAATCATCCATTCCCAATTCATTTGATGGATTCATAGTCGACTTAATCAATGGAGACGCGCAGAAGGCGATCCCGTCCACTAACCGAATTCACCTTTTGGCGAAGAATCTGAAGCACTTACCGGCGAACCTGTTCGTAACACCATTTCACCCTCATTTCCCAAATATCTCGCCACGACTATTTCATAACTCAGATTCTAAACCTTATTCATCCGCTCGTTCCAACCGACAATCATCCCGGGGTAATCGAAGAAGTCAACGAGCTTCGCGCTCGAGTAATCAATTTGGAGAATATGGTGCAAAATGTACCAGCTTCAGCAACATCACCGGCACCAACAGTACCATCAATAACAGCACCAGTACCACCAACAACCCAAGTTTCAACATTACACGCCTCAACATCTCATTCCGTACCTCGAGTATAATTATCGTTCTACATATCATCCTACATCAATTATCTTCATCCCTTATGGCGATTAAGTAATCTCTAATGTTTTAGAGATTATGTATTCTAGTTCTAACGATAAATCAAATGAGATTAATATCATATTAACTCATTAAATCCACAATTTACATCTGAAGAAAATATATATGTATATATGTTTTCATAAAGATTGCAATTAGAAATTCTTTTGTACAAACTATTAATGGTGAAAATATTTTAACGGGTAGGTAATACCCGAGGAAATATTTAACTTTCATATTAACATGTTATACTGTACATTCTTCAAATCCGATTCAACAGTCATTTACTATCCTATTTACATCCACCGATGCATGTATCCGTTCACCACAGAATATCCATTTTCATTCAAATTTCATATTGGATTTTGATCTATCAGAATCCAACAAGTGGCATAATGAAGAATTAACGAACAAAATAAAAATTGATTAGAAACAGACTAATTAACAATATGAAATTTTGTTAAGAAACCACGCCAACAAGATCCTAGCTAACTATTCCTAGCTAACTGTTACTATATGACTATTTCCTTAAAATATACTAGTTTAGGTGGAGCTATTGAATTATTGGACTATTGGACTACTATTATGAACAATTAAAAATTATTAAAAGAGTAGAAAATATTAAATACAACACATTTCGACTTAAAAGATTGTAAATAAATTTCATCTTCTACAATTAAATAATTCCTCAAGTTGCCACTTGATTTCATCTTAAACCTCATTTGTATCTAGACGATTTCAATCTGCGTTCAAACCTTTCATGATTCTTGAAAACACCTCAATCGATACGATGAATCAACCGCACTTTATCTACGAAAGGAAAGATTTATGCCTATAGTTATGCACCTGAGAAATTCTCGGCAACTGAGTGAAAGTTTAACACGTAGCCGCGTTAGATCATTTGGCATTTATAAAAAAAAAAAATAAATAATAATAACTTTGCGATCCCTTTTCAAGGTAGCCAATTTTGTCACAGCTCCAGCAAGTCAACTTCGACTTTTCATTCGAAGTAGCCTTACTATAATCCTGATATATACGATTACCCTTTTGATACCGGAGAATTCTTTTATATTTTACCATATTACCAGCAGACGTACCAGCAACCTCGTTGTTTCTTGGTTTAAATCTCACCGATAAATCATTATATTTATTCATTGAAACCCTATCATATACTCATCCGCTTCTTGTAACGAGAACTGCCATACCAATTACCGGGAATCAGCTATCAGTACTTTGAAAACTCACAGCATATCTACATCAACAGTTATATGTATCCATATAACATTTATCTCTTAGAATTATGATCTTTCATTCTGAAATTCTAAAAAGCACTCAGTCTGCAAATCAATACTCTGAATGTTGAAAAAGTTGAATGAAGTAGCAGAAACCGTAGACAACCGTAAACGACCTTAGTCATCGAAAGTTTAATGATAAAGAATAGTATGTTGGAAAAGCTCAGAAACGTTGGAACTGGAAAACGGATTGAGGTAACCTTGAAGGAGACCAAGGACAAACACAAGGACCATACCCTATATTCAAAGAATCCAGATAATTCTGGATCCGTTGAAATCTTTAGAGAATATCTTGCCCCGAAGTCATGTTAAAATTTTACGGAAAATCTTTCTCCATCAACCATCGAACTTAGAAATTCCAAAATATCAGCATCAATATCTTCGATATTTCTGAGGATATTTTCATAAATATTCTCGTTCAAAATTATATACCTCTTCGTGCTTCCTGTGTATCATTGTATAGGAAACATTCAAGAGAAAATTTAGTACTGAAAAGCAGATTATGCGAAACTATGAAGAAAGCCGTGGACAAATCACAAAGAATAAGTTTGACTTCAAAGAATCCAAATGATTCAATGTCTGCTAAAGTCTTTAGTGAATATTTTGCTCTTTACTCTAAACCCATGCAGACAATAGTTTCTATCATCCTCTGATCTTAGATATTTCGAAATATTATTGAATCTTTCATTATAAATACCCTCCATATTTCTGGAGATATTTTTTATAACTATTCTTATCTGAAATCATTAATCTCTTCGTGCTATCAGTATTACATCATATAGAAACTGTTAGTTTCTATATTCTGTAGACTTTCGAGCTTAAAAAAAATGAATGTTATTGAAGTACTGTTGGGAACTGATGCATGAGTTAGTATAATATAATGACACTTGATCAACGTGATTATATTACAGTACGTCATGCTGAGTTTCTAATGGGACGTGATGATTCACAGATCCTAACGTCATCAAGTGTCATGTTACATAACTCTTTCATTATGCTTAACTTCTGAACATATCAAGAAAGTATTTTCTTAATAGTTCTATTCTCAGTGATTCTGGTAATTTGAGAAATCAAATCGTGCTAATACATTAGTTCTTAGTTAGAACACGATGTTTATTCAAAATTCTATACTTACGAATTCTGGACCATTACTCGCTTTACTAGAGGTCGGGAGGATAATAAAAAGGCAAAGAGCTCCAAAATATAAGAAAAAATATAAAGCCCAACAACAACGCCGAAATTACAAACCGTGGATATCAGTGCGTATAGCAATATAAAGACACGGGAGGATTATAAATACAATAATCCCTAAAGCATAGTAGAAATAAACGGATTCCTCCGGTGGAAGTTGGAAAAGGAGAATGATCGTTGCGATAATCAGGATTAGGACAAGGATCGGAACTGGATTAAGCATTTCACGATCTTTTGAATTTGGGAATTGAGTATTGAAGGGGTGAAGATTAATGAAACGGAAAAGGTAAAATTTATAGTGAAAATATCAGACAGAGGAATCGAGGCAGATCACCGCATTTAATTATAGAAATCTTAATTTTCTTATTCGCAGAAGAATCAAATCTTTTAGATTTCGAAGATTTTCTTCAAATCCCTTAAATTCCGGAATTCAACCAAAACAACGTCAAAAGTTAAGACGCATCCTGTTTTCTAAATTCAATCGTGACTACGTCAAAAGTTAACATGCAACTTACTTTCAAAATTCAACCCTGACTCTGTCAAAGGTTACGACGAATCTTTACTTATCCTATTTCAATCTTTTGTGATAATTTCACTAGTACGCTTCGAATAATTGAGTTGTTTTTATTCAAATCACCTGATGGTGATAAAACTTTAATTTTTGACTCATATTCGTCATGAAAACATTTTTATTGTTAGCCATGACGACCACACTCAAATTTCGGGACAAAATTTCTTTAACGGGTAGGTACTGTGATGACCCGGGAATTTCCGACCAAATTTAAACTTTAATCTTTATATGTTTCCGACACGATAAGCAAAAATCTTTAATGTTGAGTCTCGAAAGTTTTGAAATTTTATTCATGTAATCAATTACCCTTTGACTGTGCCCAACGATTCACGAACGTTTATGTGTATATAGATATGTATATATAATATATACTCATTAACTTAAAATGTTAACAAAGTATTAAGCGTATAATACTTTACATGAACGTAATTGTTTCAATATGTTTATCGACGGAATTAAAAGATAATATCAAAAGATTGAATTACCAGATGTACTGTTTTATTATGATAAGTCTCGGTCGAGAGAGGTCCACTATGATTGAGAAATCTTTTCTTTGTAACAATATCCGGAATAAATGGTAAATTGATTTACATGTGAGAACAAGGTACTAATTATCGAGAGTTAGTCAAAAGTTAGTGGAGATTCCTGCTTAACCTTCAATGTGTGCTTTGCAAGAATTTCTCGAGTATAAATTAATCATTAGAATTAAATATGAAAAATAATATATAAAGTAATTAGGTTACTGTTAAAATAAATAAATAAATAAATAAATAAATAAATAAATAAATAAATATATATATATATATATATATATATATATATATATACACATAAATATATGTTATTATGAATTTATATATATAATTTCTATTAAATATAGATATAAAATTTAAAACATGTAAATTATTATAATTAGAAAATAATACCATTTAGTATTATTATCATTAATAATAATATTATTATTATTATTTTTATGATTTTTATTATCATTGTTATTTATTATTATTATTACTATAACTATTATTATTATTATTATTATTATTATTATTATTATTATTATTATTATTATTATTATTATTATTATTATTATTATTATTATTATTATTATTATTATTAGTTTCACTATTATATTATTAACAAAACTAATATTAAAAATTAATGCATGTATAATTAACATTATGATGTTTTCTTTATAAATTTAATATACAGATATAGATACACTTGTTATACAGCCCTACAAATTCAGATATACACAAATACATATATGTACACAAAACACAGTTATATTATATACAAATACTTATACTGTTATATATTTATACACAAGAATATGATTTATTATATACAAATACAGAAAATTAGGATTCAGTATAAATCGTTTTCAGTCTGTAAAGTTGATTTTTCTGTCTCCAAATTAGTAGTAATCAATAATCAATCATAGATAGAATCCAAAATTTGTTAACGATCATATTCAGACTTTTTATTTTTTTACTATTTTTTTTTCTGTCCTTTTATTCTTGTCTGTAGGATATCAGTCGAAAACCACAATTTAGGATGTAAATTAATCAGTTCCAGATAATGTGAACGACTTTATAACCACTACCATTATCAGTATATCTTTAAATATGGAAATTAAAACAGAAAAATATCAAAAGAGCTCAGACATCTCTGTTTCTTCAACTTTTTAGTCATCTTACGAATTTGAATCAATCTTTCTAATGTAACAATGCAGTTATGTTATAATTCGTCCACCTAAACTATTTGAAAAGTCTCAGCCTCCAATTTCAATTATCCAATTCGAATTTAAGAGTCAAAGATAATTCTTCAAAAAGTCAAGCTTGTTGTTCATAGCGAAATTCGATTTTCAGAAGAGGTTTTAGGTTCAATTAAGCGTACATGTAGCTTCTAAAAGAGTTTTGAAACATATTTCATGTTGTAACTATGGTCTAAAACGTTCACGTTTATGAAATCAATTTTTTTTTTCTTTTTCAACCGTAACAGCGAACAGCCAGGGGGCTGTTTCATTTTTTTTTTCTTTTCAATTAGCTCAAGATCAACATAGGTTGATTATAATTAGTTGAAGGTCCTAAATCATTATGGTAATTCTCAGTTAAGATGTTGAGTGGTTGCTGAATCGATTTATAAGAAAGAAGAAGGAGGATAGGAGGAGATATAGGTTAATAAAATTAGAGTGGGAATTTAAAAACAGAAAGACAGGTTGGAGCAGACGGTTTGGAGGGTTTGGTTTAATCCGAGAGGTCTCGGGTTCGAGTCCCTCTAGTGGCAGCATTTTTTTAAAGCTTATTGAGGTAGTTTCCTAATTTCATTACTACTTTTATTATTATTATTTCATTGTTATTATTATCATTATTATTTTTATTATTATTATTATTATTATTATTATTATTATTATTATTATTATTATTATTATTATTATTATTATTATTATTATTATTATTATTATTATTATTATTATTAGGTAATACTAGTAACAAGATATTTTTTTTTAGTTGAATTAATATGATTATCTTTATTGTTATAGTTACAACTATGATTATTATTATTAAGTATATTATACGGTTATGAACTAAATTTGGATATTATGAAAAACCTTATGATCTTGAATGAGATAGTGTTTAGATAAATATAAGGTTAATCTGATTAGGATATAAATAATAAAACTGTGGTCGTACAGTTTATAAACAATGTATATATATATATGTACGTATAGATATAGATCTGTTAAGTTCTTAAGATATTAATAACTATTATTATTGGTAATATAATAATTATTATTACAACTAATATTATTATTGTTAACATAAATACCATTTTTAACAATGTCGTTACTATTTTTAGTATATTCAATATCAATAAAGTTATTATTATTAGAAAAATCTTTATTATCAAAACTAGCATTTTTGCTACAGTTAAATATTTTGTATCTAACATATATTTAATACATATATTATAAATATATTAATAGTTTATATAATATATATCACACATATTAACATTATTTATATAGTTATTTATATATACCAAAACTAATGATTTGTTTTAATATAATACTAACCATATATATATATATATATATATATATATATATATATATATATATATATATATATATATATATATATATATATATATATATATATATATATATATATATATATATATATATATATATATATATATATATATATATATAGATATACTAATATAATTGAAAGTATAGGTATTAAACATTCTGAATATATATATACAACATAAATGTATATAAATATATAATTTAAGATACAATATGAGTATTTATCTTTAATGGAATTTAGTATAGATTCTATATAACTTAAAATATATATAAATAATACATACTAATAAAAGAAATTATTGTGAATTCCATTATATGTTTTAATAAGATATACAATTATTATAGGTTCGTGAATCCGAGGCCAACCCTGCATTATTCAGTTTGTCTAATGTCGTTCTATGTATTTTTACTACAAAATACATTAGGTGAGTTTCATTTGCCTTTTTACCCTTTTATATTTTTGGGCTGAGAATACATGCGCAATTTTTATAAATGTTTTACGAAATAGACACAAGTAATCGAAACCACATTATATGGTTGAATGATCGAAATCGGATATGCCCCTTTTTATTAAGTCTGGTAATCTAAGAATTAGGGAACAGACACCCTAATTGACGCAAACTCTAAAGATAGATCTATCGGACCCAACAAGCCCCATCCAAAGTACCGGATGCTTTAGTACTTCGAAATTTATATCATGTCCGAAGGAGGATCCCGGAATGATGGGGATATTTTTATATATATATATTGTGAATGTCGGTTACCAGGTGTTCAATCCATATGAATGATATTTTTGTCTCTATGCATGGGACGCATATTTACGAGAACTGAAAATGAAAATCTTGTGGTCTATTAAAATAACGGAAATGATTATTTATGTTAAACTAATGAACTCACCAACCTTTTGGTTGACACTTGAAAGCATGTTTATTCTCAGGTACGAAAGAAATCTTCCACTGTGCATTTGCCCATATTATAGATATTACTTGGAGTCATTCATGGCATATTTCAAAAGACGTTGCATTCGAGTCGTCAAGTTCATCAAGATTATTATTAAGTCAATTATAGTTGGATATATTATGAAATGGTATGTGAGCCTGTCAACTTTCAATGTAATGAAAGATTGTCTTTTCAAAAACGAATGCAATGTTTGTAAAATATATCATATAGAGGTCAAGTACCTCGCGATGTAATCAACTGTTGTGAATCGTTTATAATCGATATGGACTTCGTCCGGATGGATTAGGACGGGTCTTCACACATCTAACTTTGAACAACTAGTTGTAGGTTACTAACGAGGACAGCTGACTTAATACACTCAAATCTTTAAAACATAATAAAAATAGTTGTAATTATATTTTGATCATACTTTAATATATATGTACATATTTGTATAGGTTTGTGAATCGATCCGTGGCAAGTCTTATTTCCGAGAAAGAAAATATCTGTGAAAGTGAGTTATAGTCCCACTTTTAAAATCTAATATTTTTGGGATGAGAATACATGCAGGTTTTATAAATGATTTACAAAATAGACACAAGTACGTGAAACTACATTCTATGGTTGAATTATCGAAATCGAATATGCCCCTTTTTATTAAGTCTGGTAATCTAATAATTAGGGAACAGACACCCTAATTGACGCGAATCCTAAAGATAGATCTATTGGGCCTAACAAACCCCATCCAAAGTACCGGATGCTTTAGTACTTTGAAATTTATATCATATCCGAAGGGTGTCCCGGAATGATGGGGATATTCTTATATATGCATCTTGTTAATGTCGGTTACCAGGTGTTCACCATATGAATGATTTTTATCTCTATATATGGGATGTGTATTGAAATATGAAATCTTGTGGTCTATTGTTACGATTTGATATATATATAGGTTAAACCTATAACTAACCAACATTTTTGTTGACGTTTAAAGCATGTTTATTCTCAGGTGAATACTAAGAGCTTCCGCTACTGCATACTAAAATAAGGACAAGATTTGGAGTCCATGTTTGTATGATATTGTGTAAAAACTACATTCAAGAAACATATGTCGATGTAATATATTTCTATTGTAAACCATTATGTAATGGTCGTGTGTAAACAGTTGTAACAACCCAAACCAAACCGCGACCAGAATACAAAATAAGTTTTTTTTGCTGTACAGAGAAGTGGCGCGGCGCGCCATTCGGGCCTGTCCGGAAAGTTTCAAAATACGAAAAAGATCGACCAGTTCCCGACATTTTTAGACGACACGCTTTTAACCACACATTCAAATATGTAAAACTAACACAATTTAAACGTAAAATAAGTTTTACAAAGCGGGGCCCACTTCGGCCGTTTTACGAGTTTAATACAAAATATGAGTTTCGACCTCCAAAAAGTTTAAGTACCAAACTACACTACGAGCATGGCGTTTGGGATTAAACTACCCAAGTCTCGGTCAAACTCTAAGAACTAACACTTCCAAAAAGCATCCCCTAATCAACAAGCGGGATCTCTAATCCATGATAATGCCCTTACCCTTGTCCACAACCGAACCTATAAAAATAGTAAACAACGAGAGGGTAAGAAAAGCTTAGTGAATGCAATAATTATACGAATACATATATAATTATACCTACTTGCATACACTTACACAAACCGCAAACATGCTAACAAACACAATTAGCTTATCGTCGCAATAACAAGCTATAAACCTCCAATACCACAAGCTAGCATAACAACCGCATATAAATATAACTCGAATAATATAATATGCTTACCACACAAATAACCATGGTTAACCAATAGTACAAGGGAATGGCGCTCGCGAAAACGCCATCGGTGTTCACAACATCCGTTAGGGCACTTAACACCTCGCACCACTAACCCCTAGGGTGGCACCTTAACACCTCGGCACATCACCCCGAGTGGCATCTTAACACCTCGATGCATCACTCATTAATTTACGGAGTGGTGTCTTAACACCTCGACACTACACTCCTAGGTGGCATCTTAACACCTCGATGCTACACTCGAGTGGCATCTTAACACCTTGATGCTACACTCTTCACATGAAACATGGTGTCTTAGCACCTCGACACAACTCATTTCACGCTACAACAAATAGATACATTATATACATACGCATATAATTATTCCACTCACCTCAAAGTCTTGTGAAAAGATACCCGAGCTTGCGAAACCTCAAAGTAACGTACCTATCACATTATACATATAATCAAACACAAACTCAAGTCGGTCAACCAAACCCTTTCACCATTCTAAGCCATTTTGACCCAAGGTGCAATTTCAACCCATTTGCACCCTTAACCCTAAATTGGGTCAACACACACCAAAACCCTAATCATTCGTCAAGATGGGTTTAAAACACACTTAGGTCACAAGGCTAACTCGTTTTCATACTTGCTAGGCCGCTTAGGTCATTAAAGACTCATTTGACCCATTTCAAAGTCAACACACCCATTTGGGTCATCCATACCCAATAACACCCATTTACATATCATTAAAGTGTTCTAGTACTTTAACTAACCAATTAAGTTCATAATCATCAATCTAACACTTGAAAACCCTAGTTAGTCATCTTTGAGTCTTCATGACCCAAATTCATCCAAAAACACCCCATTCACCCACAAATGGGTTTTAAGTTCATCATTAACCCTAACTCTAACCCTTTCACAAATTAAACAAGGAAATCAAGATTAGAGCATACCACTATGATCAAAACGTAGCTAGAGGAAAGATGAACAACTTTAATACCCGCACTTTGATCCGAAATCGCCTCCTTCTTCCTTGATTTAAGCTTTCCCTCACTAAGAATCTCTCTCTCTAGAAACTAAATTGGAAGAAGTGAAGTAGATGAAAATGGAGTTATGAGGCTCCCCAAAACTGATCTAGGGCCTTAAGGTCAGCCCTCAAGTGAATTTACCCAATTGCCCTCAAAATATCTAATTAAAAACAAAGTGAGCTGTCAGCCCGTAATGGCGCGGCGCGCCAAATGCCCAGTTCAGCTTCTTTTGCCTTTTAATTAAATACAACCTAAACCCCACAACTTGAATAACTTATACACACATAAGTACAATAAAATATTCGGGTCTTACAACTCTCCGCCACTTAGATTAGATCACGTCCTCGTGATCCGCACCAAATACTAGAAGTTAAGCACTCTACCTTGAACATTTCTGTCTCCAATGCGGAATTACACTTGTAGCAATCACTCATCTGGGTTCTCACTTCGTACACTAACGCATCATAATACAACAACTGTACTTCACACTTCCATTCGATCAAAATTCTCACCACTCACTCGGAAATACACCGTGAAAACATCATAATATATCTTTCCAAAAGCCATAGCACTCCATCATTTCACGATATCGGGTAATCAACCCACGAGACCCAATAACTACAACCATTTGCTCTTACGCCGAGTATCCAAACTCGTACCCTACACTCCACAATCGTCCTAAAAGTAGTACAATCCACCGACAATCATTGTCGTCACGCCTATCAGTCGTGGAATATTCGGGAATCATCCCGACACTTTTCGAAAATCTCTCGTATCTCTCTATCGGGAACTTCGCCATACCGTCTCACGTCGCTAACTACCTTCGCAATTAACTCCAAAGTCCAACTTGGGACTTTTTCGAAGACCATCGAAGCTTTCCTTTCCTAAATGAGCGACACCCGTTCGCTCATCACGTCTACTAGATAGGAACTTTTCCGCATTCTCCGGCGTTGGTCATACTAAATAATCCTTCCAAGGACTCGCTATAAGATATTCGAACCTCGGTATTTCAAATCATTTGAGTGTCAACGCTCGCTAAACATCACACTATACCACCGTTGTAAATTCGAGTTTCTCACCGGTACCCAAAATCAAAGCAATCACATCATCGGGGTCAAAAGTTACACTAGTAGGTATAAGGAGGCACCTGACGTTGTGTTATCCAACTCGGATTACTAACACCGAGTCTCCCAGACTCGACCCTTACGGGGTCTACTCCTGATGTCACACATCACCTAACTACACGCGGTCACACAAATCTAACGAACCTTATGGCTCGACACCCATGACTTCCTAGCGGCACCTGCTAGTCACTATCCACCTAGGCCGCATAGCTAGTCTACTTATATTCCATCTCAACACTAAGGAGGCACTTGGAACACCAAGGCTTACACCTTTCCAACTTGGTCCTAACCATTAACCCGGTTACCTACATACATAAGGATAGTTAACCACCAAGACTCTAGTCGCACACGAACACGATTAATGGAAATGCCTCTAGAACGGCACACCGCGTACACCCCCAAAATCATAAAAGAAAAGAGTGGCCGTCAAGAGCGTACAACACTCGCCACACAATCACAAAACCGCCATTGAAATCGAATCGTCAATTAATCATTAATTCGAAGATTATTCCAATAACTAAATACACACTTGCACGCGTTCCGAAACGTGCAATACACATAACATCCGAAGTCTATAATGATCACTTAGAATACGCGAAGTCATCACGTATTCTTCCAACTTCTCTAGGCAATCATTCTCTAAGAGTCAACATTAATAACCAAATTGTCACCCACAATTTACTAAAGTCCACAATTCTGAGCACAAAGTTTGCTCAATCCCTTATATCGGGAAGAACTTAACCGATCTCGTGCCAATATATCAATCCCCTAGCATACCCTTACCAAGTACAATGCTAAAAACCACCAAGTCTCAACCTAATGTCAACAACCCAAAAGATGAAGGCCAAGTAAAAATGAATCCTTACGGATAACACCTTCCACCTAACACCCCTCTTAGTACGCATACACGGCTAATACGCATCTACCGCAAGTATTTGATCAGAACACGGCTATTGTATCACTAGTCACACAACATGGTCCTCATGACCGAACCACCAGCGTATACAACCAGTAGTTTTCAATACTAACAATAAGAAGGTTATTCAATACAAAACTCAAGGTGTACAAAAACGGCTATCGTGATATATCCGTAGTGCGCAAAAACATCTATTGCAACACTACCAACAATATGTGAGTGAAACACGGCTACCGCACTATTAATACCAATGTGTGAGTAAAACCGACTATTACTCACAACCATGTGCACAAAACGGCTATGTGCACAATTCCTACGGGCAATTAAAATCGTAAATATACAAGTAACGGTTCTTCCCGAGAGCCGCTTGCCATCCATCACAACCAAGGGTGGTAACGAAGAGTTAATCCTTTCGGATATCCCTCATCACCTATCACAAGTCAAACGCGGTCAACAGAGAGATGACCCCAAATAAACACATATATCTAATTTCCTCGTAGTACACAAAATGGCTATTTTGTAACTACTACCCAAAGTATACGACAATGAGGCATCGTACCCTTTCTCAAATCCCATTACGCTTCCTCGGTAGGAATATAAATCCTAATAAAGTCGACACAATTTCTTTGATGTAACACTACCAACTTCCCAACGTAGAACCTCGTTCCTAAATCAAATCGTCAAGATTACAAAGTCAAACGATTTCGCCATTTACCGTCGTACACGACCATACTTGGCGTCGGTCCCTCTTCCTGAATTCTCGAGAGCTCAATTCGATAATAATAAATACTAACGTCTACCGTCACCCGATTGCGCCACTAAAGTGATGACACAATGTCAACATAACACGTATCCTTTTAGAATGAAATTACCGCTACCCGCAAGGTAGACTTTTCCAACTATCAAATCCTTTCTACCCGTTACCACTACGAAAGCATCCGGTCAACGATACACACATGCTCTCAAGGGTTTCACCCACTTCACTTCAAACGCAAACACGCACTCACAACCTAACGCCAAAGTTCGTTCTCATGGCTTAGTGGATTCATTTACCCTATCACTAAGAAATGCTTGGTTGCACCAAGTCTTACGCCCTCGTCCGTCAATACAAATGTCATCATAGGGTGTTTCCATTAGGAATGTCACCCGCATCAATACCACGTATTACCACTATGCATTCGTCCCCAGGGCGCGTTTCCACGAGTCAACGACTCAGGCGCTACCCTGGTGCACTATCATCAAAACCATCAACAAATCGAATCTTCACCGAGTTCACTTGAGTCTAAATAGATCTTGAAGCAAAGTTTAAGTCCCTAATACATACACGAATCCATCGGCACAAATAAACAATAATAAGGCATATTTGTACCAATGACGAAAATACCTGAAACATCATCGTTGGACCCTTGCGCTCCACTGATCATCAGATAGTCACGCTCTAACCTCCTAACCCGATCTACAAATGATTCGGAACACTCCGACTTACGGTGTCCCTTCTTTTGGCAAATAAAGCACTTGATCGTGCTTAAAGGTACACTCGTACAATCCCGTGCAAAATGACCTCGTCCTCCACACTGAAAGCACGTAGGCCCATAACCTGTCTTACTCCTCTTCTTCACTTTTTCAACACCTCCGGGCGTACTTCTCGCCCTTTTACTAGGAGCACCTCTTGATTCTAACTTTCTCTTACCCAAAGAGTGATCAGCAAATTTTGAAGCATGAGATTCAATCCCCATAGTTGCTCCTTCGTCACCGTCACCTTGAGGTTTAGGAAACCTCTTTTCTAACTCTTCCTTCACGACCTTAGGCACTCGGTCTCGAACCATCTCGGTCACTATTCCCTCGAACGACTCTTGGAGAACTTGCTTAACCTTGTTGGCGAAAATCAAGATATAGCGTTCGAACTCCGCCTCAATCCTTAATGTTAACTCATCCTTCCCCTCATGAATAGGCGCGTCCGTTCCGGTTCCATCTTCTGTCTTCATTCTAAAGAATGCATATAGATTAAACAACGAAACGAAAAGGAACGACATACATATACCACACCGCCCCATCTTAGTTGATACTCGTCGTACATTGCTTGTTTGACACGTCTTGAACCTGTAACAATGGTAGCTAATCATTGTTACGCGAGCACGTCGCATTAACTTGCTAGTACAACGTCTATCTCGCTTGATGATTGCTAAAACAACACAAAACGATTAGTGCAAGGTTAGTTCACATAGACCTAAGCACTAACCAAATCCCCGGTCTGACCCGTCTCCTACAAGTCCTGCAAAAAGCGCATACACATTAAAGTCTAAGTCTAGGCACCTATCTCAAGTCGCCTAAATCCCTTAGACCATGCTCTGATACCACTTGTAACAACCCAAACCAAACCGCGACCAGAATACAAAATAATTTTTTTTTGCTGTACAGAGAAGTGGCGCGGCGCGCCAGGATGGCCACGCGGCGCGCCATTCGGGCCTGTCCGGAAAGTTTCAAAATGCGAAAAAGATCGACCAGTTCCCGACATTTTTAGACGACACGCTTTTAACCACACATTCAAATATGTAAAACTAACACAATTCAAATGTAAAATAAGTTTTACAAAGCGGGGCCCACTTCGGCCGTTTTACGAGTTTAATACAAAATATGAGTTTCGACCGCCAAAAAGTTTAAGTACCAAACTACACTACGAGCATGGCGTTTGGGATTAAACTACCTAAGTCTCGGTCAAATTCCAAGAACTAACACTTCCAAAAAGCGTCCCCTAATCAACAAGCGGGATCTCTAATCCATGATAATGCCCTTACCCTTGTCCACAACCGAACCTATAAAAATAGTAAACAACGAGAGGGTAAGCAAAGCTTAGTGAATGCAATAATTATACGAATACATATATAATTATACCTACTTGCATACACTTACACAAACCGCAAACATGCTAACAAACACAATTAGTTTATCGCCGCAATAACAAGCTATAAACCTCCAATACCACAAGCTAGCATAACAATCGCATATAAATATAACTCGAATAATATAATATGCTTACCACACAAATAACCATGGTTAACCAATAGTACAAGGGAATGGGGCTCGCGAAAATGTCATCGGTGTTCACAACATCCGTTAGAGCACTTAACACCTCGCACCACTAACCCCTAGGGTGGCACCTTAACACCTCGGCACATCACCCCGAGTGGCATCTTAACACCTCGATGCATCACTCATTAATTTACGGAGTGGTGTCTTAACACCTCGACACTACACTCCTAGGTGGCATCTTAACACCTCGATGCTACACCCGAGTGGCATCTTAACACCTCGATGCTACACTCTCCACGTGAAACATGGTGTCTTAGCACCTCGACACTACACATTTCACGCTACAACAAATAGATACATTATATACATACGCATATAATTATTCCACTCACCTCAAAGTCTTGTGAAAAGATACCCGAGCTTGTGAAACCTCAAAGTAATGTACCTATCACATTATACATATAATCAAACGCAAACTCAAGTCGGTCAACCAAACCATTTCACCATTCTAAGCCATTTTGACCCAAGGTGCAATTTCAACCCATTTGCACCCTTAACCCTAAATTGGGTCAACACACACCAAAACCCTAATCATTCGTCAAGATAGGTTTAAAACACACTTAAGTCACAAGGCTAACTCGTTTTCATACTTGCTAGGCCGCTTAGGTCATTAAAGACTCATTTGACCCATTTCAAAGTCAACACACCCATTTGGGTCATCCATACCCAATAACACCCATTTACATATCATTAAAGTGTTCTAGTACTTTAACTAACCAATTAAGTTCATAATCATCAATCTAACACTTGAAAACCCTAGTTAGTCATCTTTGAGTCTTCATGACCCAAATTCATCCAAAAACACCCCATTCATCCACAAATGGGTTTTAAGTTCATCATTAACCCTAACTCTAACCCTTTCACAAATTAAACAAGGAAATCAAGATTAGAGCATACCACTATGATCAAAACGTAGCTAGAGGAAAGATGAATAACTTTAATACCCGCACTTTGATCCGAAATCGCCTCCTTCTTCCTTGATTCAAGCTTTCCCTCACTAAGAATCTCTCTCTCTCTCTAGAAACTAAATTGGAAGAAGTGAAGTAGATGAAAATGGAGTTATGAGGCTCCCCAAAACTGATCTAGGGCCTTAAGGTCGGCCCTCAAGTGAATTTACCCAATTGCCCTCAAAATATCTAATTAAAAACAAAGTGAGCTGTCAGCCCGTAATGGCGCGGCGCGCCATAAGGTCGCGCGGCGCGCCAAATGCCCAGTTCAGTTTCTTTTGCCTTTTAATTAAATACAACCTAAACCCCACAACTTGAATAACTTATACACACATAAGTACAATAAAATATTCGGGTCTTACAACAGTATATTTTAGATTATCATTATTTGATAATCTACGTAATGTTTTTAAAACCTTTATTGATAAAATAAAGGTTATGGTTGTTTTAAAAATGAATGCAGTCTTTGAAAAACGTCCCATATAGAGGTCAAAACCTCGCAACGAAATCAATTAATATGGAACGTTTATAATCAATATGAACGGGACATTTCAGTTGGTATCCGAGCATTGGTCTTAGAGAACCAGAAAATTTGCATTAGTGTGTCTTATCGAGTTTGTTAGGATGCATTAGTGAGTCTGGACTTCGACCGTGTTTTCTTTAAAAATGATTGCTTAACATTTTTGTTGGAAACTATATATTAATAACATGTAAATATTATGTCATATATTAATCTCTTAACATGTTTGATATTGTGTGATAGATGTCTACCTCTAGCACAAATCCCATTGACTCACCTAATAATAACGAAGAGTCTAATATATATTGGCAAGATTCACAAGTTCCCGAAGAACCGGAAGAAGAGGAAACGGAACTAGAAGAAGAGGAACCAGAAGAAGAAGAGGTTCCGGAGGGGGGAATAGTAGGAACCACAGAAAACCGGTCAAATAAAAGAAAATCCTCAACCAATGGACCAAAGTTAATAATGGTCAATGGTGTTTCCGCTAAGGAAGCAAAATATTGCCAATGGGGCTTTGCCTCATTGGTCACCATGTTAACATGGTGTTCGAGGAGACCAGGGTTCGAGTCGGGGGGGGGGGGGGGGATTTTCGTGAATTAACCACTAACCACTAACATTGCCTTTCAAAAAAAAAAAAAAAGGAAGCAAAATATTGGGAAAATTACCAATTTTCTGATGAATTGGATCCTGATGAGGATTCCGATGATGTTATAGAAATTACCCCGACCCAATTTAATGAGGCAAAAGAAAATAATAAGGGAAAAGACATTAAAATAGAGAAATCTGATTCCGACCCCGATGAACTTTATATGTACCGTCAACACCCGTATTTTCAATATCGTGACAATAGCCGGAGAACCTCTAAACCACCAGGTTTTTCTAAACCAATGTGGAAAATGACGACTCGTATTAGAGGAACATCATATATCCCTAGAAGATTAGGAAAAAGAACCAAGTCCGAATAAGAAGAAACCAGTGATTCAGATTAGAGGGGTGTGAGCATGTTGTGTAATAAATGTATTGTAGTGTGCTTGTACTTTTATGTTCTATGTAAAATTGCTTGTATTGTTTGTTATTACGAATCTAATCCTTGTCTATTTTACAGTATAAAAACAAAATGGACGTTAAGGGTAGACAACCGAATATTTTAGAAGACCTACCAGAGGATATGATTGAGGAAATCTTGTCTAGAGTCGGTCAGAATTCATCAGCACATTTAGTTATGGCGAAATTAACTTGTCAAACATTTGAAAGACTTTTCAGAAATGCCTTAGTTTATAAAAGGCTTTCCTTTGATAGGTGGGGTATATCACATTGGGGAGAATTTAAGTTACGCCGTGTTTTCTTTAAAGCGTTAAATGCGGGGAACCCAAATGCAATTTTACGCTACGGGTTAAGAACCTATTTTGACTCAACATATCCCAACATAGGATTTCGTGAATTAGAAAGAGCTTCTAACATGCAACATAAAGAAGCATGTTATGCTTACGGGTTAGTGATGTTTGCTTCTTACCAAAGTGAGAAAAAGAACATTGGATTGCAGCTTTTAAATAAAAACTTTTCCACAAGTGACGGATTCAGTAGTTGGGGTGAGAAACAAGGTTTTTAGATTATTACGGGGCTGTTGGACATTACGAAACTCTTGTCCTGTTGACGACATTACAACATGCTGCCTAGCCAATGGTCATAACAGTTATTTTCCACAAGACCAAGGATGGGAAGTCGTCTTAGTAAAACCAGAATGCATGACTTGTTTCTGGACTTATGAATTACGTGTCTTTATTTCCTTTGCTGAACAACTTGCGTATTAACTAGATTTATCTTCAAAATTGTCCTGTATCATAGTGTACTATATTTCATGTTATATGTAATATAGCGAAGTTGTAAGTTTGAAGAATATTTGTATGTGATATATGCAAGACCCAAATATTTATTGTACATAATGTATTTATGGTGTACGATACATGTATGAAGTGTACGAAGCATGTACGTGTTGTTTGCTCGAACGTCGAAGGAAACTGGATGTGGTCTGAAGTGACAAGGTGTGTACGTATCTTTTCAACCCCAAATAAAGTTTGAGTTGATGTTTTAAAGCCTTACCATTGGAAAGAAAATCTTATTACATTTCCAATGATATTTGATTCATCAAAAACGGAGCTACGGTCAAAAAGTTATGGCCAAAACAAGTTTCTGAAAATTGACCTGAAGGTTGGAGCGGCGCTCCACATTATGGAGCGGCGCTCCGATCGCGTCAGAAGCAATTTTCAGATTTTTTTAAAGGTTTAAATGAGGGGTACTTTGGTCTTTTCAATTGGGGTCGGTTTAGGGTCACCAAAACTGATATAGAACTCCATTGGAGCTCATTTCTCACCCACACAAACACTCTCATCCATATTTAGAGAGAGAGGAAGAGTTCTAGAGTGAGAGAACTTAATATGGAGAAGAAGGAGTCGAATTCTAGCCAAAGCTCGGATTTTAAAGTTGTTCATCTCGCTCCCAGCTACGTTTTGGTGGTATTGGTAAGTCCTAACTTCGAATTTTATTTGTTAGATTCGATATTCAAGTTAGGGTTTGAGATTGTTAGTTGTAAAACCCATTTGGTTGATGAAGAGGGTTTATGGAAACTTGCTACTTTGATATTTGGCGGGTTTTGGGTTGATTAATGATTTAACCATGTTTAAGACTTGTAAATGGTGTATAATCACTAGTGCTAGTGATTATTGGTGTTTTGGAAACCATTAGGGTTCTTATGGTTGACTAATTTTGACTAGAGTCAAAATTAGGGTTTGTTGATGATTATGACTCAATTGCCGATTTAATAAGGTTTATAAACTTAAAATGGATTAAGTTGAAGCATAGAACCGAGTTAAATATGTTTTGGTGTCAAAACTTGCTAATGGCGTGATATTGACTTCTTATGGGTCAAATTAGGGTTTAAGTGTCATTTTGGGCAAGATAGGTGTTTAACACCTATGTTTGGGTTTGATTGGCATATTAGGACCATTCTCACTTGTGTAAGTGATTATTGGTTAGTTTGGGCGCGATTTTGTGCTTGAAAGTGCATTTGGGTCGAAATTGCACTAGTAGTCAATTTGGGTTGATTTGTATATCCACCCTAATTGTGTTACTTGTTATATGATAAATGGAATAGGTACATTCCATCGGCGATTGCGGATTATTCGGTGGCATTCTTCAAGACGACAAGGTGAGTGTTAATATCCTATATGCATATGTATGTGTAGGATGGGTGTGGGTCGGGAGAAGGGGTTCTCGCTTATAGAGCTTGATAATGCTAAAAACGAACATATATTTCATAGCATTATCCCTCAAGAAAGACAAGCTTTTAGTTGCAATTGTTCTATTTACAAGTGATATTCGTTTAAATAATAAAAGGTGAAGACAAAAGACAAATTCGACTAATTGAAGACGCAAACGACCAAAAAGCTCAAAAGTACAAAATACAATCAAAGAGGTTCCAATTATTGATTAGAAGCATCTCAAAATTACAAGAGTACAAGAAGCAAAACACAAAATACAAGATATTAAATTGTACGCAAGGACGTTCGAAAAACCGGAACCGAGACCAAAGTCAACTCTCAACGCTCAACGCAACGGACTAAAAATTACAAGTTAACTATGCACATAAATAAAATATAATATTTAAATAATTCTTATAATTATTTATATATTATATTATTATTTATAAACGTCGGCAAGAAAGAAAACAAAGACATGTGACTTCTCCTAGCTGGCCATGCGATCGCATGGCCTGGAGGCACAAAAGCCATGCGATCGCATGGCTCTGAAATCCAGCCCAGGTCCTATAAATTCAACGCGTTTTGGCCAAAATAAACACATCTTTTTCTTTCCTTCTATCAACGTAAACATATATATATATATATATATATATATATATATATATATATATATATATATATATATATATTATATTTTAATTTTAATTTTAAATTCTAATAATAAGGGTATGTTAGCGAATGTTGTAAGGGTGTAAGTCGAAACTCTGTCCGTGTAACGCTACGCTATTTTTAATCACTGTAAGTTATGGTTAATGTTATTTTTAATTTAATGTCTCGTAGCTAAGTTATTATTATGCTTATTTAAGACGAAGTAATCATGATGTTAGGCTAAATATTAAAATTGGGTAATTGGGCTTTGTACCATAATTGGGGTTTGGACAAAAGAACGACACTTGTGGAAATTAGACTATGGGCTATTAATGGGTCTTATATTAACTAAACGATACCTCGTTAAATTAATATATAGACTTATAATTTGACGTATTTATATATAACCACATACGCTTGACTGGGTACGGTGGGCGGGATATCTATAAATACCAATAATTGTTCATTTTAACCGGACACGGAACTGGATTAATAGTTAATAGACTTGTTGAAATAGGGGTGGATTACATTCAAGGGTAATTGGTGTAATTGTTAACAAAGTAGTAAAACCTTGGTTTACACGCAGTCGATAACTTGGTGTATTCATTAAACAAAGTATTAAAACCTTGTTACAATTCGAATCCTCAATTAGTTGGAATATTTGACTTCGGGAATAAGAATAATTTGACGAAGACTTTCGCACTTAATATTTATGCCTGATGGACTATTATGGACAAATCCGTATGGACATATCGAATAATCCAGGACAAAGGACAATTAACCCATGGGAATAAACTAAAAATCAACACGTCGAACATCATGATTATGGAAGTTTAAATAAGCATAATTCTTTTATTTCATATTTAATTGCACTTTTAATTATCGCATTTTTATTTATTGTCATTGTATTTAATTGCACTTTTAATTATCGTACTCTTTAATTATCGCAATTTTATTTTATCGCAATTTCATTTATCGCAATTTCATTATCGTTATTTTTACTTTACGCTTTAAATTAAGTTATATTTATTTTTAATATTTTACATTAGGTTTTAACTGCGACTAAAGTTTTAAAAATCGACAAACAGGTCATTAAACGGTAAAAACCCCCTTTTATAATAATAATAATATCACTTATATATATATATATATATATATATTTGTATTTTTATAAATTTAAAACTAATATAGCGTTAAGCTTGTTTAAGAGTTCCCTGTGGACGAACCAGACTTACTAAAAACTACACTACTGTACGATTAGGTACACTGCCTATAAGTGTTGTAGCAAGGTTTAGGTATATCCATTCTATAAATAAATAAATATCTTGTGTAAAATTGTATCATATTTAATAGTATTACGTTGTAAAAATAATACTATTTCCTAGTACACCTCGCACACATCAGAGCTCGCTTCTCGTATAGGTGGAATTGTTGGACTTGTGTATAGGTCCAATTGGCACGGTTGTGCGTTTTGGTTGACCACTTTGGCAAGGTGCACACTTTATGTGTACGTTATCACATCGGCGTGTGATGTGGACTTATATAACCCCAATGACGAAGGGTTAATATAGTGAGTGGAATAATTATATGTGTAGGTATATAATGTATCTATTTGTTGTAGCGTGAAATGTGTAGTGTCGAGGTGCTAAGACACCACGTTTCACGTGATGAGTGAAGCATCGAGGTGTTAAGATGCCACTCGGGGTGAAGCATCGAGGTGTTAAGATGCCACCTAGGGGTGTAGTGTCGAGGTGTTAAGACACCACTCTGTAAAATAACAAGTGAAGCATCGAGGTGTTAAGATGCCACTCGGGGTGAAGTACCGAGGTGTTAAGGTGCCACCCTAGGGGTTAGTGATACGAGGTGTTAAGTACCCTAACGGATGTTATGAACACCGATGGCGTTTTCGCGAGCGCCATTCCCTTGTACGATTGGTTAACCATGGTTATTGTGTTGTAAGCGTAAGCAAATTATGTTATTCGATATATATATATATATATATATATATATATATATATATATATATATATATATATATATATATATATTGTATACATATAATGTTGTATTATCGTGATGTAGCTAACCCTCTGGGTGTAGCTTATTGGCATTGTTCATATCGTTGTTGGTAAACTTATATTTTGTTGATGTATCTTTAGCTCGTTGCCTAGTGATCTTACGGTATGCTTAGACTAGCTTGCCTTTATGCTTGGATGCTCTGGTATGCGGTATTTGGTTTTGTGGGGCGTATCCATTTTATACATATATATGTATGTAGTATATTCTCACTCACTAAGCGTTAGCTTACCCTCTCGTTGTTTACCTTTTTATAGATTTGCATGGATGCGGTGGCTCGGGTAAGCGTGGAACTAGTGGACTCGCGTAGTTGCTTTAGAAGGCTTACTTTTGGATTGATTAGGATTGGGTAGCGTATCCCCAATCGCCATGCTCGGCATTATTTTGTGTTAAAAGTCATGTGGTCGAAAACTTGAAATTGGTACTTAAAGGGTAATTTGGGCATATGTGGGCCCGGTGTCGTAAAACCCTTTTTATTGATGGAACGTGTTAGTTTTAACTATTATAATATGTTGTGAAAACCGTTTAGTCTAAATGTGTCGGTAAGTGGTCAAACATTTTCGCATTTGGGACTTCTTGGGACAGCAGCCTGTCCAGGCCCTTTTGCGCGCCGCGCAGGGTCATGGCGCACCGCGCCATTTGCTGCACAAAGAAATTTTTTTTTATTTCACGTTATTGGTTGGTTAACGGGTTGGGTTGTTACAAGTGTTATCAGAGCATGGTCTAAGGGATTTAGGTGACTTGAGATAGGTACCTAGACTTAGACTTCTGTATGTGCTTAAATTGTTGCGGGACTTGTAGGATTACGGGTCGGAATGGGTTATAGTTAGTGCCTTGTTTGTAGGTGGACTAACGTTTATATTAGTAATGCGGATATTATTATTATGTCATTGTGTTGTGATAATAATTCTCGAGTGTGATGTTGTCGCGTAGAATTTGTTTGTGTTTGTTTATGTCATCAAGCGAGGCGGTCGTTGTACTAACAAGTTGATACGGCGTGTATGCATAATAAGGACTTGCAAACCTTATTACGGGTGCAAATCATGTCTAACAAGTGATGTACGATGAGTGTTTAGCAAGATGGGGCGGTGTTGTGCGTGTGGTTTATACGTTCGTGATCTAATCGTTTGCATTCCTTAGAATGAAAACGGAAGATGGATGCGGAATGAGTGAGCCTATTCACGAAGGGAAGGATGAGTTAACGTTAAAGATTGAGGCCGTGTTTGAATAATATGTCTCAGTTTTCACCGGCAAAGTTAGGGAAATAACCAAGGAGTTGGTCGAAGGACAAATGACGGAAATGGTCCGAGACCAAGTGACTAAAGTTGTAAAGGAAGAGTTTGAAAAGAGGTTTCCCAAACCTCGAGGTAGCGATGATGAAGATGTACTTGCAAGGTTAGGATTACATGGTGCTCATGGCAAGAGGGCACGAAGTACGCCTGAAGGCGTCGGGAATGTAAAGAAGAAGAGTAAGAAGGGTTACAAGTTCACGTGCTTTAAGTGTGGGGAACGGGGTCATTTGGCATAAGATTGTACGGTGGTGCCTTTAGGCTCAATCAGGTGTTTCATTTGCCGGATGGAGGGACACCGGAAGTCAGAGTGTTCCGAATCGCATGACGATCGGGTTAGGAGGTTAGAGAGTGATTACATGATGGGTAGTGGAGCACGGAAGCCCAACAGCGCTACATCAGGTACTTTTAGTACGAAATTATATGTTGTTCGTTTGTAATAACATGCGGTATGTGCGTAAGTCTTAGCTAAACTTTATTCTCCGTTGGAGATAATTCGTAGCAAGCGGGCGGTTTACGTTTATGGTTCCAGTTTGCTCTCAGTAGAGTGTATAAGTGGTGTGTTGTGCCTTGATCCTATGGTGCGAATCCTTGGGTGCTTAAGCATTTTGGTTGGTATCGGGTCATTAAGCTCGTTTGAGTGAGACCCTTAAAGTCTCATTGGTGTTGTGCATGTTATTGATATGGGTGACGTTCCGAATGGAAGTACCCTATGGTGACGTTTGATTGTCGGGCGAAGGGCGTAAGACTTGGTGCAACCAAGCATTCCTTAGTATTTGGGAAATGTTTCTACTAAACCATGGAAATGGGTTTTGGTGTTCGGTCATTAAGAGCGTGTCCGCTTTCGTGTTGAAGTTGATGAACCATGAGGTTCGTCGGGTGGATTGAAACTCTTGAAATTGAGTGTTGATCTCG
Source organism: Rutidosis leptorrhynchoides (assembly GCF_046630445.1). Lineage (NCBI taxonomy): Eukaryota > Viridiplantae > Streptophyta > Magnoliopsida > Asterales > Asteraceae > Rutidosis > Rutidosis leptorrhynchoides. The sequence goes on from NC_092342.1 coordinate 218,468,338, forward strand.
ATGTATGTTGGTAAAGGAGTCTACGTGACGCGACATTAGGTGCGTTTTTATACCTACTAGCGTGGTGTTCGACTCCGATTGTGTTGTGGTTAGATTGTACTTAGGGTACCGAAGTGAAACCCTTAAGTACAAGAGTGATCGGGTGAAATTCGACAAACTAAAGCAATTGGATGATTGCGAGTGTATAGTTCGTGTAATTTGTGGTACACTTTTCGTTCGAAGTGTTTAAGGATAGGTTAGGATCCTTGGTATGCTCAAAGTTGAAGCAAGACATGGTGATGGGCCGTGTGAACCCAATTATTGGTAAAGTCTACCTTTCGTAGCATTGTGCGGGTGTACGAGATGCGGTTATGGAACGTAGTTCCAAGTGGGGGAGTTACACTCCCGCACGCGGAGGTTTTAGTGTGAGATTTCGGACAATGCGTTTGGTAGATCCGAAATTTGTGTCGGGACCTAGATTTGGTCGATTTGTGGTAGAGTACAATTTCGGTTAAATTGTACCTGTGATTTTGGATTTGAATTATCACCAAGGTGGTAATGTGGTAAATCTCATTGAGAGATAATGTACGGGTATGGCGAGCAAGGTGAAATCCCTCGGTTAAGGGATGTGCGTATCGGATCCTCTTTTAGAGAATTAATGTTTTGTGCCTATGTAGGATATTGGTGGTTCTTGCTCGATTGTGTGAATAGTTAGTGGTATCCGTTAGGATTCACTATGGCGTAGCAGAGCGCGATGTTACGCTACTCGTCGTTCGAGGCCAAAAGGGCGTTGATTGATGAAGCATGACCTTCGGGGTCCGCTGACTTCATCATGGTATTGGTGATTGATGAAGCATGACCTTCAGGGTCCGCTGACTTCATCATGGGATCGTTGATTGGTGGAGCATGACCTTCGGGGTCCGCTGACTTCATCATGAGATCGTTGATTGGTGAAGCATGACCTTCGGGGTTCGCTGACTTCATCATGGGTGTAGTGTTATATCGGTGAAGCATGACCGTTGATGGGGTCCGCTGACTTCATTCGGTGTTGAGTGATCTATCGGTTGTTTTATACACCGATGGTGGGTTCGTAAGGACCGTGTGGTGTGATCTATCGATCGTTTTATACACCGATGGTGGGATCGTGAGGACCATGTTGTGTGATTAGTGATTGCGATAGCCGTGTTTGGCTCATATGATGTTAGGATAGTGGCATATTGGTTGTATTGCGCACTACAAAGGATGTTTTGTGGTAAGTGTAATCCGTAAGGATTCATGTGGTTCGATCTTCAACGTTCGGATTGTTGACTTTAGGTTGAGACTTGGTCGCTTTTAGCGTGGTCCTTGGTAAAGGTACGCTAAGGAATTGATATCTCGGTTCGAGATTGGTCGAGTTTTTCCCGATGTGAGGGATTGAACAAGGTTTTAGTGCTCGGTTGGTGGATTTGATAAATCGCGGGTGACAATTTAGTTGTTAAAGGTGATTCATTGGGAAGAATTGTCTAGGAAAGTTCGGATTGAGACTTATGTTTGAGGACCGTTGAGTAGGTCCGGATTGGTTAAATGGAGAAGATCACGAGGACGTGATCGAGTTTAAGTGGGGGAGAGTTGTAAGACCCAAATATTTATTGTGCATAATGTATTTATGGTGTACGATACGTGTATGAAGTGTACGAAGCATGTACGTGTTGTTTGCTCGAACGTCGAAGGAAACTGGATGTGGTCTGAAGTGACAAGGTGTGTACGTATCTTTTCAACCCCAAATAAAGTTTGAGTTGATGTTTCAAAGCCTTACCATTGGAAAGAAAATCTTATTACGTTTCCAATGATATTTGATTCATCGAAAACGGAGCTACGGTCAAAAAGTTATGGCCAAAACAAGTTTTTGAAAACTGACATGAAGGTTGGAGCAGCGCTCCACATTATGGCGCGGTGCTCCGATCGAGTCAGAAGCAATTTTTAGCTTTTTTTTAAGGTTTAAATGAGGGGTACTTTGGTCTTTTCAATTGGGGTCGGTTTAGGGTCACCAAAACTGATCTAGAACTCCATTGGAGCTCATTTCTCACCCACACAAACACTCTCATCCATATTTAGAGAGAGAGAGAGGAAGAGTTCTAGAGTGAGAGACCTTGATTTGGAGAAGAAGGAGTCGAATTCTAGCCAAAGCTCGGATTTTAAAGTTGTTCATCTCGCTCCCAGCTACGTTTTGGTAGTATTGGTAAGTCCTAACTCCGAATTTTATTTGTTAGATTCGATATTCAAGTTAGGGTTTGAGATTGTTAGTTGTAAAACCCATTTGGTTGATGAAGAGGGTTTATGGAAACTTGCTACTTTGATATTTGGCGAGTTTTAGGTTGGTTAATGATTTAACCATGTTTAAGACTTGTAAATGGTGTATAATCACTAGTGTTAGTGATTATTGGTGTTTTGGAAACCATTAGGGTTCTTATGGTTGACTAATTTTGACTAGAGTCAAAATTAGGGTTTGTTGATGATTATGACTCAATTGCCGATTTAATAAGGTTTATAAACTTAAAATGGATTAAGTTGAAGCATAGAACCGAGTTAAATATGTTTTGGTGTTAAAACTTGCTAATGGCGTGATATTGACTTCTTATGGGTCAAATTAGGGTTTAAGTGTCATTTTGGGCAAGATAGGTGTTTAACACCTATGTTTGGGTTTGATTGGCATATTAGGACCATTCTCACTTGTGTAAGTGATTATTGGTTAGTTTGGGCGCGATTTTGTGCTTGGAAGTGCATTCGGGTCGAAATTGCACTAGTAGTCAATTTGGGTTGATTTGTATATCCACCCTAATTGTGTTACTTGTTATGTGATTAATGGAATAGGTACATACCATCGGCGATTGTGGATTATTCGGTGGCATTCTTCAAGACGACAAGGTGAGTGTTAATATCCTATATGCATATGTATGTGTAAGATGGGTGCGGGTCGGGAGAAGGGGTTCCCGCTTATAGAGCTCGCTTCTCGTATAGGTGGAATTGTTGGACTTGTGTTTAGGTCCAATTGGCATGGTTGTGCGTTTTGGTTGACCACTTTGGCGAGGTGCACACTTTGTGTGTACGTTATCACATGGGCGTGTGATGTGGACTTATATAACCCCAATGACGAAGGGTTAATATAGTGAGTAGAGTAATTATATGTGTAGGTATATAATGTATCTATTTGTTGTAGCGTGAAATGTGTAGTGTCTAGGTGCTAAGACACCACGTTTCACGTGATGAGTGAAGCATCGAGGTGTTAAGATGCCACTCAGGGTGAAGCATCGAGATGTTAAGATGCCATCTAGGGGTGTAGTGTCGAGGTGTTAAGACACCACTCCGTAAAATAATGAGTGAAGCATCGAGGTGTTAAGATGCCACTCGGGGTGAAGTAGCGAGGTGTTAAGGTGCCACCCTAGGGGTTAGTGATACAAGGTGTTAAGTACCCTAACGGATGTTATGAACACCGATGGCGTTTTCGCGAGCGCCATTCCCTTGTACGATTGGTTAACCATGGTTATTGTGTTGTAAGCGTAAGCAAATTATGTTATTCTATATATATATATATATATATATATATATATATATATATATATATATATATATATATATATATATATATATATATATATATATATATATATATATATATATATATATATATATATATATATTGTATACATATAATGTTGTATTGTCGTGATGTAGCTAACCCTCCGGGTGTAGCTTATTGGCATTGTTCACATCGTTGTTGGTGAACTTATATTTTGTTGATGTATCTTTAGCTCGTTGCTTAGTGATCTTACGGTATGCTTAGACTAGCTTGCCTTTATGCTTGGATGCTCCGGTATGCGGTATTTGGTTTTGTGGGGCGTGTCCATTTTATGCATATATATGTATGTAGTATATTCTCACTCACTAAGCGTTAGCTTACCCTCTCGTTGTTTACCTTTTTATAGATTTTCATGGATGCGGTGGCTCGGGTAAGCGTGGGACTAGTGGACTCGCGTAGTTGCTTTAGAAGGCTTACTTTTGGATTGATTAGGATTGGGTAGCGTATCCCCAATCGCCATGCTCGGCTTTATTTTGTGTTAAAAGTCGTGTGGTCGAAAACTTGAAATTGGTACTTAAAGGGTAATTTGGGCATATGTGGGCCCGGTGTCGTAAAACCCTTTTTATGGATGGAACGTGTTAGTTTTAACTATTATAATATGTTGTGAAAACCGTTTAGTCTTAATGTGTCGGGAAGTGGTCAAACATTTTCGTATTTGGGACTTCTTGGGACAGCAGCCTGTCCAGGCCCTTTTGCCCTTTTGCACGCCGCGCAGGGTCATGGCGCGCCGCGCCATTTGCTTCACAAAGAAATTTTTTTTTATTTCGCGTTATTGGTTGGTTAACGGGTTGGGTTGTTACAATATATTATTATAATCAGTTTTTCATATGGAATTGTAGTAGTTGAATTATATATTAGCTACTAAGTATGAACTTAATTGGTAGGTAGTACCCGAATTTAAACTTATAAAACGCTAATATGAAGAAAAAGCTTTTATAAATGAGTTCATATTATGCTACGAGATACTATTGACTACTCTTAATATTCTGTATGATTAACTTGTTTCATTTGACTATTTTGAAGGAAATGGCACCGACTACTCGACACACCTTGAATATGAGCGAAGAGGAATTTCGTGCCTTTCTTGCTTCAAATATAGCCGCAGTACAGGCCGCGCTACATACCAACAATAACTCTGAATCTAGCAATACAGCTAATGGCACAAGAAATCGTGTAGGATGCTCCTACAAGGAATTCACTGTCTGCAAACCTTCAGAATTTGATGGGACCGAAGGACCAATCGGATTGAAACGATGGACCGAGAAAGTTGAATCGGTGTTTGCCATAAGTAAGTGTGCTGAAGGAGACAAAGTGAAGTACGCTACGCATACCTTTACATGTATTATGTTAACATGGTGGAATACCTATCTAGAGCAAGTGGGACAAGATGCTGCTTACGCGCTACCGTGGTCAGCATTCAAGCACTTGATGAACGAGAAGTACCGTCCCAGAACCGAGGTCAATAAGCTCAAGTCAGAACTTAGAGGATTACGAACACAGGGATTCGATATTACTTCGTACGAAAGACGATTCACAGAATTGTGCCTATTGTGTCCGAGAGCATTCGAAGATGAGGAAGAGAAGATCGATGCATTTGTGAAAGGATTACCGGAGAGAATCCAAGAAGATATAAGTTCACACGAGCCTGCCTCCATACAAAAGGCATGTAGAATGGCTCACAAACTAGTGAACCAGATTGAGGGAAGAATTAAAGAACAGGCGGCCGAAAAGGCCAACGTGAAGCTAGTCAAAAGAAAGTGGGAGGAAAACGGTGATAAGAGTCACCAAAATAACAACAACTATCCCAACAATCGCAACATCAATCGCAACTACAACAAACGTCACAACAACAACAACAACTACAACAATCATTCCAACAACAATAACAACCGCAACAACAGCAACAATCAGAAGCAGCTATGCCAAAGGTGTGAAAAGTATCACTCAGGGTTCTGCACCAAATTTTGCAACAAGTGTAAAAGAAATGATCATAGCGCGGCGAAGTGTGAGGTCTACGGACCAGGGGTTAATAGAACGAAAGGAACAAATGGTGTCGGAATGAGTAATGGCGGAGCAAGTAGTGTCGGAGCAAGTTATGCCAATGTAGTTTGTTATAAATGTGGAAAATCGGGCCACATTATTAGAAATTGCCCGAACCAGAAGAACACGAATGGACAAGGCCGCGGAAGAGTTTTCAATATTAATGCGGCAGAGGCACAGGAAGACCCGGAGCTTGTTATGGGTACGTTTCTTATTGACAATAAATATGCTTACGTTTTATTTGATTCGGGTGTAGATAGAAGCTATATGAGTAGAGATTTTTGTGCTAAATTAAGTTGTCCATTGACGCCGTTGGATAGTAAATTTTTACTCGAATTAGCAAACGGTAAATTAATTTCAGCAGATTATATATGCGGAATCGAGAAATTAAACTGGGTAGCGAAATATTTAAGGTTGATTTGATACCAGTAGAGTTAGGGAGTTTTGATGTAATAGTTGGCATGGACTGGCTGAAGGAGATGAATGCAGAGATCGTATGTTACAAAAATGCAATTCGCATTGTACGAGAAGAAGGAGAACCCTTAATGGTGTACGGAGAAAAGGGCAATACGAAGCTACATCTTATTAGTAATTTGAAGGCACAAAAACTAATAAGAAAAGGTTGCTATGCTATTCTAGCACACATCGAGAAAGTAAAAAACTGAAGAAAAGAGCATCAATGATGTTCCCGTCGCAAAAGAATTTCCCGATATATTTCCGAAAGAAAAACCGGGACTACCTGAAATGTCCCGTTCTTATTGATTAAAAACGTTCCATATTAATTGATTTCGTTGCGAGGTTTTGACCTCTATATGAGATATTTTTCAAAGACTGCATTCATTTTTAAAACAAACCATAACCTTTATTTCATAGATAAAGGTTTTAAAAAGCTTTACGTAGATTATCAAATAATGATAATCTAAAATATCCTGTTTACACACGACCATTACATAATGGTTTACAATACAAATATGTTACAACAAAATAAGTTTCTTGAATGCAGTTTTTACACAATATCATACAAGCATGGACTCCAAATCTCGTCCTTATTTAAGTATGCGACAGCGGAAGCTCTTAATAATCACCTGAGAATAAACATGCTTAAAACTTCAACAAAAATGTTGGTGAGTTATAGGTTTAACCTATATATATCAAATCATAATAATAGACCACAAGATTTCATATTTCAATACACATCCCATACATAGAGATAAAAATCATTCATATGGTGAACACCTGGTAACCGACATTAACAAGATGTATATATAAGAATATCCCCATCATTCCGGGACACCCTTCGGATATGATATAAATTTCGAAGTACTAAAGTATCCGGTACTTTGGATGGGGTTTGTTAGGCCCAATAGATCTATCTTTAGGATTCGCGTCAATTAGGGTGTCTGTTCCCTAATTCTTAGATTACCAGACTTTAATAAAAAGGGGCATATTCGATTTTTAATTCAACCATAGAATGTAGTTTCACGTACTTGTGTCTATTTTGTAAATCATTTATAAAACCTGCATCTATTCTCATCCCAAAAATATTAGATTTTAAAAGTGGGACTATAACTCACTTTCACAGATTTTTACTTCGTCGGGAAGTAAGACTTGGCCACTGGTTGATTCACGAACCTATAACAATATATACATATATATCAAAGTATGTTCAAAATATATTTACAACACTTTTAATATATTTTGATGTTTTAAGTTTATTAAGTCAGCTGTCCTCGTTAGTAACCTACAACTAGTTGTCCACAGTTAGATGTACAGAAATAAATCGATAAATATTATCTTGAATCAATCCACGACCCAGTGTATACGTATCTCAGTATTGATCACAACTCAAACTATATATATTTTGGAATCAACCTCAACCCTGTATAGCTAACTCCAACATTCACATATAGAGTGTCTATGGTTGTTCCGAAATATATATAGATGTGTAGACATGATAGGTCGAAACATTGTATACGTGTCTATGGTATCTCAAGATTACATAATATACAATACAAGTTGATTAAGTTTTGGTTGGAATAGATTTGTTACCAATTTTCACGTAGCTAAAATGAGAAAAATTATCCAATCTTGTTTTACCCATAACTCCTTCATTTTAAATCCGTTTTGAGTGAATCAAATTGCTATGGTTTCATATTGAACTCTATTTTATGAATCTAAACAGAAAAAGTATAGGTTTATAGTCGGAAAAATAAGTTACAAGTCGTTTTTGTAAAGGTAGTCATTTCAGTCGAAAGAACGACGTCTAGATGACCATTTTAGAAAACATACTTCCACTTTGAGTTTAACCATAATTTTTGGATATAGTTTCATGTTCATAATAAAAATCATTTTCTCAGAATAGCAACTTTTAAATCAAAGTTTATCATAGTTTTTAATTAACTAACCCAAAACAGCCCGCGGTGTTACTACGACGGCGTAAATCCGGTTTTACGGTGTTTTTCGTGTTTCCAGGTTTTAAATCATTAAGTTAGCATATCATATAGATATAGAACATGTGTTTAGTTGATTTTAAAAGTCAAGTTAGAAGGATTAACTTTTGTTTGCGAACAAGTTTAGAATTAACTAAACTATGTTCTAGTGATTACAAGTTTAAACCTTCGAATAAGATAGCTTTATATGTATGAATCGAATGATGTTATGAACATCATTACTACCTTAAGTTCCTTGGATAAACCTACTGGAAAAGAGAAAAATGGATCTAGCTTCAACGGATCCTTGGATGGCTCGAAGTTCTTGAAGCAGAATCATGACACGAAAACAAGTTCAAGTAAGATCATCACTTGAAATAAGATTGTTATAGTTATAGAAATTGAACCAAAGTTTGAATATGATTATTACCTTGTATTAGAATGATAACCTACTGTAAGAAATAAAGATTTCTTGAGGTTGGATGATCACCTTACAAGATTGGAAGTGAGCTAGCAAACTTGAAAGTATTCTTGATTTTATGAAACTAGAACTTTTGAAATTTATGAAGAACACTTAGAACTTGAAGATAGAACTTGAGAGAGATCAATTAGATGAAGAAAATTGAAGAATGAAAGTGTTTGTAGGTGTTTTTGGTCGTTGGTGTATGGATTAGATATAAAGGATATGTAATTTTGTTTTCATGTAAATAAGTCATGAATGATTACTCATATTTTTGTAATTTTATGAGATATTTCATGCTAGTTGCCAAATGATGGTTCCCATATGTGTTAGGTGACTCACATGGGCTGCTAAGAGCTGATCATTGGAGTGTATATACCAATAGTACATACATCTAAAAGCTGTGTATTGTACGAGTACGAATACGGGTGCATACGAGTAGAATTGTTGATGAAACTGAACGAGGATGTAATTGTAAGCATTTTTGTTAAGTAGAAGTATTTTTATAAGTGTCTTGAAGTCTTTCAAAAGTGTATGAATACATATTAAAACACTACATGTATATACATTTTAACTGAGTCGTTAAGTCATCGTTAGTCGTTACATGTAAATGTTGTTTTGAAACCTTTAGGTTAACGATCTTGTTGAATGTTGTTAACCCATTGTTTATTATAACAAATGAGATGTTAAATTATTATATTATCATGATATTATGATATATAATATATCTTAGTATGATGTATATACAGTTAAATGTCGTTACAACGATAATCGTTACATATATGTCTCGTTTCGAAATCATTAAGTTAGTAGCCTTATTTTTACATATGTATTTCATTGTTAATACACTTAATAATATATTTACTTATCATTTAACATAATTAACCAAGTGTATCAATATCTTAATATGATTCATATGTACCTAGTAAGACGTTGTTATAACGATAATCGTTATATATATCGTTTTCGAGTTTCTTAAATTAATAGTCTCATTTTTATGTATATAACTCATTGTTAAAATACCTAATGAGATACATACTTATAATAAAAACATGTTAACTATATATATAACCATATATATGTCATCGTATAGTTTTTATAAGTTTTAACGTTCGTGAATCACCGGTCAACTTGGGTAGTCAATTGTCTATATGAAACATATTTCAATTAATCAAGTCTTAACAAGTTTGATTGCTTAACATGTTGGAAACATTTAATCATGTAAATATCAATCTCAATTAATATATATAAACATGGAAAAGTTCGGGTCACTACAGTACCTACCCGTTAAATAAATTTCGTCCCGAAATTTTAAGCTGTTGAAGGTGTTGACGAATCTTCTGGAAATAGATGCGGGTATTTCTTCTTCATCTGATCTTCACGCTCCCAGGTGAACTCGGGTCCTCTACGAGCATTCCATCGAACCTTAACAATTGGTATCTTGTTTTGCTTAAGTCTTTTAACCTCACGATCCATTATTTCGACGGGTTCTTTGATGAATTGAAGTTTTTCGTTGATTTGGATTTCATCTAACGGAATAGTGAGATCTTCTTTAGCAAAACATTTCTTCAAATTCGAGACGTGGAAAGTGTTATGTACAGCCGCGAGTTGTTGAGGTAACTCAAGTCGGTAAGCTACTGGTCCGACACGATCAATAATCTTGAATGGTCCAATATACCTTGGATTTAATTTCCCTCGTTTACCAAATCGAACAACGCCTTTCCAAGGTGCAACTTTAAGCATGACCATCTCTCCAATTTCAAATTCTATATCTTTTCTTTTAATGTCAGCGTAGCTCTTTTGTCGACTTTGGGCGGTTTTCAACCGTTGTTGAATTTGGATGATCTTCTCGGTAGTTTCTTGTATAATCTCCGGACTCGTAATCTGTCTATCCCCCACTTCACTCCAACAAATCGGAGACCTGCACTTTCTACCATAAAGTGCTTCAAACGGCGCCATCTTAATGCTTGAATGGTAGCTGTTGTTGTAGGAAAATTCTGCTAACGGTAGATGTCGATCCCAACTGTTTCTGAAATCAATAACACATGCTCGTAGCATGTCTTCAAGCGTTTGTATCGTCCTTTCGCTCTGCCCATCAGTTTGTGGATGATAGGTAGTACTCATGTCTAGACGAGTTCCTAATGCTTGCTGTAATGTCTGCCAGAATCTTGAAATAAATCTGCCATCCCTATCAGAGATAATAGAGATTGGTATTCCATGTCTGGAGACGACTTCCTTCAAATACAGTCGTGCTAACTTCTACATCTTGTCATCTTCTCTTATTGGTAGGAAGTGTGCTGATTTGGTGAGACGATCAACTATTACCCAAATAGTATCAAAACCACTTGCAGTCCTTGGCAATTTAGTGATGAAATCCATTGTAATATTTTCCCATTTCCATTCCGGGATTTCGGGTTGTTGAAGTAGACCTGATGGTTTCTGATGCTCAGCTTTGACCTTAGAACACGTCAAACATTCTCCTACGTATTTAGCAACATCGACTTTCATACCCGGCCACCAAAAATGTTTCTTGAGATCCTTGTACATCTTCCCCGTTCCAGGATGTATTGAGTATCTGGTTTTATGAGCTTCTCTAAGTACCATTTCTCTCATATCTCCAAATTTTGGTACCCAAATCCTTTCAGCCCTATACCGGGTTCCATCTTCCCGAATATTAAGATGCTTCTCCGATCCTTTGGGTATTTCATCCTTTAAATTTCCCTCTTTTAAAACTCCTTGTTGCGCCTCCTTTATTTGAGTAGTAAGGTTATTATGAATCATTATATTCATAGATTTTACTCGAATGGGTTCTCTGTCCTTCCTGCTCAAGGCATCGGCTACCACATTTGCCTTCCCCGGGTGGTAACGAATCTCAAAGTCGTAATCATTCAATAATTCAATCCACCTACGCTGCCTCATATTCAGTTGTTTCTAATTAAATATGTGTTGAAGACTTTTGTGGTCGGTATATATAATACTTTTGACCCCATATAAGTAGTGCCTCCAAGTCTTTAATGCAAAAACAACCGCGCCTAATTCCAAATCATGCGTCGTATAATTTTGTTCGTGAATCTTCAATTGTCTAGACGCATAAGCAATCACCTTCGTTCGTTGCATTAATACACAACTGAGACCTTGCTTTGATGCATCACAATAAATCACAAAATCATCATTCCCTTCAGGCAATGACAATATAGGTGCCGTAGTTAGCTTTTTCTTCAATAACTGAAACGCTTTCTCTTGTTCATCATTCCATTCAAATTTCTTCCCTTTATGCGTTAATGCAGTCAAGGGTTTTGCTATTCTGGAAAAGTCTTGGATGAACCTTCTGTAGTAACCAGCTAGTCCTAAAAACTGGCGTATGTGTTTCGGAGTTTTCGGGGTTTCCCACTTTTCAACAGTTTCTATCTTTGCCGGATCCACCTTAATACCTTCTTTGTTCACTATGTGACCGAGGAATTGAACTTCTTCCAACCAAAATGCACACTTTGAAAAATTAGCGTACAATTCTTCCTTCCTCAATACTTCTAACACCTTTCTCAAATGTTCACCGTGTTCTTGGTCATTCTTTGAGTAAATAAGTATGTCATCAATGAAAACAATGACAAACTTGTCAAGGTATTGTCCACACACTCGGTTCATAAGGTCCATGAACACAGCTGGTGCATTAGTTAAACCAAACGGCATGACCATAAACTCGTAATGACCGTAACGTGTTCTGAAAGCAGTCTTTGGAATATCATCTTCTTTCACCCGCATTTGATGATACCCGGAACGTAAGTCAATCTTTGAATAAACAGACGAGCCTTGTAGTTGATCAAATAAGTCATCGATTCTCGGTAGTGGGTAGCGGTTCTTGATGGTAAGTTTGTTCAACTCTCGGTAGTCGATACACAACCTGAATGTACCATCTTTCTTCTTGACAAACAAAACAGGAGCTCCCTACGGTGATGTGCTTGGTCGAATGAAACCACGCTCTAAAAGTTCTTGTAATTGGCTTTGTAGTTCTTTCATCTCGCTGGGTGAGAGTCTGTAAGGAGCACGAGCTATTGGTGCAGCTCCTGGTACAAGATCTATTTGAAATTCAACGGATCGATGTGGGGGTAATCCCGGTAATTCTTTCGGAAATACATCAGGAAATTCTTTTGCGACGGGAACATCATTGATGCTTTTTTCTTCAGTTTGTACTTTCTCGACGTGTGCTAGAACAGCATAGCAACCTTTTCTTATTAGTTTTTGTGCCTTCAAATTACTAATAAGATGTAGCTTCGTGTTGCCCTTTTCTCCGTACACCATTAAGGGTTTTCCTTTTTCTCGTATAATGCGAATTGTATTTTTGTAACAAACGATCTCCGCTTTCACTTCTTTCAACCAGTCCATACCGATTATCACATCAAAACTCCCTAACTCTACTGGTATCAAATCAATCTTAAATGTTTCGCTAACCAGTTTAATTTCTCGATTCCGACATATATTATCTGCTGAAATTAATTTACCATTTGCTAATTCGAGTAAAAATTTACTATCCAAAGGCGTCAATGGACAACTTAATTTAGCACAAAAATCTCTACTCATATAGCTTCTATCCGCACCCGAATCAAATAAAACGTAAGCAGATTTATTGTCAATAAGAAACGTACCCGTAACAAGCTCCGGGTCTTCCTGTGCCTCTGCCGCATTAATATTGAAAACTCTTCCACGGCCTTGTCCATTCGTGTTCTCCTGGTTCGGGCAATTTCTAATAATGTGGCCCGGTTTTCCACATTTATAACAAACTACATTGGCATAACTTGCTCCGACACTACTTGCTCCGCCATTACTCGTTCCGACACCATTTGTTCCTTTCGTTCTATTAACCCCTGGTCCGTAGACCTCACACTTCGCCGCGCTATGACCATTTCTTTTACACTTGTTGCAAAATTTGGTGCAGAACCCCGAGTGATTCTTTTCACACCTTTGGCATAGCTGCTTCTGATTGTTGTTGTTGTTGCGGTTATTATTGTTGTTGGGATGATTGTTGTAGTTGCTGTTGTTGTTGTTGTTGTTGTTGGGCCGTTTGTTGTAGTTGCGATTGATGTTGTGATTGTTGGGATAATTGTTGCGATTATTGTTGTAATTGCTGTTGTTGTTGTATTGGTGATTCTTATCACCGTTTTCCTCCCACTTTCTTTTGACTTGCTTCACATTGGCCTCTTCAGCAGTCTGTTCTTTAATTCTTTCTTCAATTTGGTTCACGAGTTTGTGAGCCATTCTACATGCCTGTTGTATGGAGGCGGGCTCGTGTGAACTTATATCTTCTTGGATTCTTTCCGGTAATCCTTTCACAAACGCGTCGATCTTCTCTTCCTCATCTTCGAATGCTCCCGGACACAATAGGCACAATTCTGTGAATCGTCTTTCGTACGTGGTAATATCAAATCCTTGGGTTCGTAACCCTCTAAGTTCTGTCTTGAGCTTATTGACCTCGGTTCTGGGACGGTACTTCTCGTTCATCAAGTGCTTGAATGCTGACCACGGTAGTGCGTACGCATCGTCTTGTCCCACTTGCTCTAGATAGGTATTCCACCATGTTAACGCAGAACCTGTGAAGGTATGCGTAGCGTACTTTACTTTGTCCTCTTCAGTACACTTACTTATGGCAAACACCGATTCGACCTTCTCGGTCCACCGTTTCAATCTGATCGGTCCTTCGGTTCCATCAAATTCCAAAGGTTTGCAGGCAGTGAATTCTTTGTAGGTGCATCCTACACGATTTCCTGTACTGCTAGATCCAAGGTTATTCTTGGTATGTAGCGCAGCCTGTACTGCGGCTATGTTTGAAGCTAGAAAAGTACGGAATTCCTCTTCATTCATATTCACGGTGTGTCGAGTAGTCGGTGCCATTTCCTTCAAAATAGTTAAATGGAACAAGTTAATCATACAGAAAATTAAGAGTAGTTAATAGTATTTCGTAGCATAATATGAACTCATTTATAAAAGCTTTTTTTTCATATTAGCGTTTTATAAGTTTAAATTCGGGTAGTACCTACCCGTTAAGTTCATACTTAGTAGCTAATATACAATTCAACTACTACAATTCTATATGAAAAACTGATTATAATAATATTTCGCGTTCAAACTTTTATACAATATTTTACAAACTTACAATACCGCTTATTTTACATAAAGCATGAAATATAGCACACAATAACTTTGATACAAGATAGTTGTGAAGATAATTCTAGCTAGTACACAAGTCGTTCAGCAAAGGCAATAAAGACACGTAATTCATACGTCCAGAAACAAGTCATGCATTCTGGTTTTACTAGGACTACTTCCCATCCTTGGTCTTGTGCAACATAACCGTTATGGCCGTTGATAAGACAACGTGTTGTAACGTCGTCAAAGGGACGAGGGTTACGTAATGTCCAACAGTCCCGTAATAATCTAAAAACCTCATTTCTTACCCCAATTACCGACTCCGTCACTTGTAGAAACGTTTTGTTTAATAGTTGTAGCCCGATGTTCTTGTTCTCACTTTGGTGAGAAGCGAACATTACTAATCCGTAAGCATAACATGCTTCTTTATGTTGCATGTTAGCCGCTTTTTCTAAATCACGAAGTCCAATATTCGGATATATTGAGTCAAAATAATTTCTTAACCCGTTGCGTAAAATAGCATTTGGGTTCCCCGCAATATATGCGTCAAAGTAAACACATCGTAACTTATGGGTTTCCCAATGTGATATCCCCCATCTTTCAAATGAAAGTCTCTTATAAACCAAGACATTCTTGGAACGTTCTTCGAATGTCTTACAAACTGATCTCGCCTTAAATAGTTGTGCCGAAGAATTCTGACCGACTTTAGACAAGATTTCATCAATCATGTCTCCGGGTAGGTCTCTTAAAATATTGGGTTGTCTATCCATTTTGTGTTTTTAAACTGTAAAATAGACAAGAGTTAGATTCATAAAAAAATACTTATTAATACAAGCAATTTTTACATATATCATAAAGCATACGAACACTATATTACATATATTACACCACAAGAATACAACTATCTTATTCCGACTCGCTCGTTTCTTCTTCTTCGGTTTTGGTTCGTTTTGCCAAGTTTCTAGGGATATATGATGTTCCCGTAATACGAGCTGTCGTTGTCCACATTGGTTTAGAAAAACCTGGTGGTTTAGAGGTTCCCGGGTCATTGTTACAACTTAAGGACTTCGGGCGTTGACGATACATATAAAGTTCATCGGGGTTGGAATTAGATTTCTCTATTTTTATGCCCTTTCCCTTATTATTTTCTTTTGCCTTTTTAAATTCAGTTGGGGTAATTTCTATAACATCATCGGAATTCTCGTCGGAATCCGATTCATCGGAGAATTGGTAATCCTCCCAATATTTTGCTTCCTTGGCGGAAACACCATTGACCATAATTAACCTTGGTCGGTTGGTTGAGGATTTTCTTTTACTTAACCGTTTTATTATTTCTCCCACCGGTTCTATTTCTTCATCCGGTTCCGATTCTTCTTTCGGTTCCGATTCTTCTTCCGGTTCCGACTCTTCTTCCGGTTCCTCTTCGGGAACTTGTGAATCAGTCCACGAATCATTCCAATTTACATTTGACTCTTCATTATTATTAGGTGAGTCAATGGGACTTGTTCTAGAGGTAGACATCTATCACATAATATCAAACGCGTTAATAGATTAATATATCACATAATATTCACATGTTAAAAATATATAGTTTCCAACAAAATTTGTTAAGCAATCATTTTTCAAGTAAACACGGTCGAAGTCCAGACTTACTAATGCATCCTAAAAAACTCGATAAGACACACTAATGCAAAATTCTGGTTCTCTAAGACCAACGCTCGGATACCAACTGAAATGTCCCGTTCTTATTGATTAAAAACGTTCCATATTAATTGATTTCATTGCGAGGTTTTGACCTCTATATGAGACATTTTTCAAAGACTGCATTCATTTTTAAAACAAACCATAACCTTTATTTCATAGATAAAGGTTTTAAAAAGCTTTACGTAGATTATCAAATAATGATAATCTAAAATATCCTGTTTACACACGACCATTACATAATGGTTTACAATACAAATATGTTACAACAAAATAAGTTTCTTGAATGCAGTTTTTACACAATATCATACAAGCATGGACTACAAATCTCGTCCTTATTTAAGTATGCGACAGCGGAAGCTCTTAATAATCACCTGAGAATAAACATGCTTAAAACGTCAACAAAAATGTTGGTGAGTTATAGGTTTAACCTATATATATCAAATCATAATAATAGACCACAAGATTTCATATTTCAATACACATCCCATACATAGAGATAAAAATCATTCATATGGTGAACACCTGGTAACCGACATTAACAAGATGTATATATAAGAATATCCCCATCATTCCGGGACACCCTTCGGATATGATATAAATTTCGAAGTACTAAAGCATCCGGTACTTTGGATGGGGTTTGTTAGGCCCAATAGATCTATCTTTAGGATTCGCGTCAATTAGGGTGTCTGTTCCCTAATTCTTAGATTACCAGACTTTAATAAAAAGGGGCATATTCGATTTTTAATTCAACCATAGAATGTAGTTTCACGTACTTGTGTCTATTTTGTAAATCATTTATAAAACCTGCATCTATTCTCATCCCAAAAATATTAGATTTTAAAAGTGGGACTATAACTCACTTTCACAGATTTTTACTTCGTCGGGAAGTAAGACTTGGTCACTGGTTGATTCACGAACCTATAACAATATATACATATATATCAAAGTATGTTCAAAATATATTTACAACACTTTTAATATATTTTGATGTTTTAAGTTTATTAAGTCAGCTGTCCTCGTTAGTAACCTACAACTAGTTGTCCACAGTTAGATGTACAGAAATAAATCGATAAATATTATCTTGAATCAATCCACGACCCAGTGTATACGTATCTCAGTATTGATCACAACTCAAACTATATATATTTTGGAATCAACCTCAACCCCGTATAGCTAACTCCAACATTCACATTTAGAGTGTCTATGGTTGTTCCGAAATATATATAGATGTGTACACATGATAGGTCGAAACATTGTATACGTGTCTATGGTATCTCAAGATTACATAATATACAATACAAGTTGATTAAGTTTTGGTTGGAATAGATTTGTTACCAATTTTCACGTAGCTAAAATGAGAAAAATTATCCAATCTTGTTATACCCATAACTCCTTCATTTTAAATCCGTTTTGAGTGAATCAAATTGCTATGGTTTCATATTGAACTCTATTTTATGAATCTAAATAGAAAAATTATAGGTTTATAGTCGGAAAAATAAGTTACAAGTCGTTTTTGTAAAGGTAGTCATTTCAGTCGAAAGAACGACGTCTAGATGACCATTTTAGAAAACATACTTCCACTTTGAGTTTAACCATAATTTTTGGATATAGTTTCATGTTCATAATAAAAATCATTTTCTCAGAATAGCAACTTTTAAATCAAAGTTTATCATAGTTTTTAATTAACTAACCCAAAACAGCCCGCGGTGTTACTACGACGGCGTAAATCCGGTTTTACGGTGTTTTTCGTGTTTCCAGGTTTTAAATCATTAAGTTAGCATATCATATAGATATAGAACATGTGTTTAGTTGATTTTAAAAGTCAAGTTAGAAGTATTAACTTTTGTTTGCGAACAAGTTTAGAATTAACTAAACTATGTTCTAGTGATTACAAGTTTAAACCTTCGAATAAGATAGCTTTATATGTATGAATCGAATGATGTTATGAACATCATTACTACCTTAAGTTCCTTGGATAAACCTACTGGAAAAGAGAAAAATAGATCTAGCTTCAACGGATCTTTGGATGGCTCGAAGTTCTTGAAGCAGAATCATGACACGAAAACAAGTTCAAGTAAGATCATCACTTGAAATAAGATTGTTATAGTTATAGAAATTGAACCAAAGTTTGAATATGATTATTACCTTGTATTAGAATGATAACCTACTGTAAGAAAGAAAGATTTCTTGAGGTTGGATGATCACCTTACAAGATTGGAAGTGAGCTAGCAAACTTGAAAGTATTCTTGATTTTATGAAACTAGAACTTTTGAAATTTATGAAGAACACTTAGAACTTGAAGATAGAACTTGAGAGAGATCAATTAGATGAAGAAAATTGAAGAATGAAAGTGTTTGTAGGTGTTTTTGGTCGTTGGTGTATGGATTAGATATAAAGGATATGTAATTTTGTTTTCATGTAAATAAGTCATGAATGATTACTCATATTTTTGTAATTTTATGAGATATTTCATGCTAGTTGCCAAATGATGGTTCCCACATGTGTTAGGTGACTCACATGGGCTGCTAAGAGCTGATCAATGGAGTGTATATACCAATAGTACATACATCTAAAAGCTGTGTATTGTACGAGTACGAATACGGGTGCATACGAGTAGAATTGTTGATGAAACTGAACGAGGATGTAATTGTAAGCATTTTTGTTAAGTAGAAGTATTTTGATAAGTGTCTTGAAGTCTTTCAAAAGTGTATGAATACATATTAAAACACTACATGTATATACATTTTAACTGAGTCGTTAAGTCATCGTTAGTCGTTACATGTAAATGTTGTTTTGAAACCTTTAGGTTAACGATCTTGTTGAATGTTGTTAACCCATTGTTTATTATAACAAATGAGATGTTAAATTATTATATTATCATGATATTATGATATATAATATATCTTAGTATGATGTATATACAGTTAAATGTCGTTACAACGATAATCGTTACATATATGTCTCGTTTCGAAATCATTAAGTTAGTAGCCTTATTTTTACATATGTATTTCATTGTTAATACACTTAATAATATATTTACTTATCATTTAACATAATTAACCAAGTGTATCAATATCTTAATATGATTCATATGTACCTAGTAAGACGTTGTTATAACGATAATCGTTATATATATCGTTTTCGAGTTTCTTAAATTAATAGTCTCATTTTTATGTATATAACTCATTGTTAAAATACCTAATGAGATACATACTTATAATAAAAACATGTTAACTATATATATAACCATATATATGTCATCGTATAGTTTTTATAAGTTTTAACGTTCGTGAATCACCGGTCAACTTGGGTGGTCAATTGTCTATATGAAACATATTTCAATTAATCAAGTCTTAACAAGTTTGATTGCTTAACATGTTGGAAACATTTAATCATGTAAATATCAATCTCAATTAATATATATAAACATGGAAAAGTTCGGGTCACTACACTACCTCCACATCGATCTGTTGAATTTCAAATAGATCTTGTACCAGGAGCTGCACCAATAGCTCGTGCTTCTTACAGACTCGACCCAGCAAGATGAAAGAACTGCAAAGCCAATTGCAAGAACTATTGGCCTACAATTTTCAAAGACGCACACCTTCTTTGCAAATCCTGTGATGCTTGTCAAAGGGCCGGAAAAATAAGTCAACGTGATGAAATGCCACAAAATGTCATTCAAGTATGTGAAGTATTTGACATTTGGGGTATTGACTTTATGGGTCCATTTTCAAAATCTCATAATAATCTCAACATTCTCTTTGCCATTGATTATGTATCTAAATGGGCGGAAGCACAAGCTCTCCCAACTAACGATGCACGAGTTGTAGTCAACTTTTTAAAACGTCTTTTTGTAAGGTTCGGAACACCGAAAGCTTTAATAAGTGATCGGGGTACTCATTTTTGTAATAATCAACTTGAGAAAGTTCTCAAAAGATATGGAGTAACTCATAAAATCTCCACTGCTTATCATCCACAAACAAGTGGACAAGTTGAAAATACCAACCGAGCTTTAAAACGTATTCTAGAGAAAACCATAGGATCAAATCCGAAGGAATGGTCCATTAAATTGGAGGATGCACTCTGGGCTTTTAGAACAGCCTACAAAACTCCAATTGGAACCACACCTTTTAAACTCGTTTACGGAAAAGCATGTCATCTTCCAGTAGAAATTGAACACAAAGCATTTTGGGCTTTGAAGACATGTAATCTTGATTTACATGAAGCCGGATGTCTACGATTAAGTCAACTAAACGAATTAGAAGAATTAAGACATGAAGCATACGAAAATTCGTTAATCTATAAGGAAAGAACGAAGAAATGGCATGATAAAAGAATCAGAAGTTCAAAAGAATTCAAAGAAGGAGACAGAGTTCTTCTTTTCAATTCACGATTCAAGCTATTTCCTGGAAAATTGAAATCAAGATGGTCTGGACCATTTATAGTCAAAAGAGTTTTCCCATACGGAACATTAGAGTTAATAAATTCAAATGGGATTGAATTTAAAGTTAATGGTCACAGAGTTAAACATTACATACATGGTCCGATGGAAGTTGACAATGAAGTCAATCATAATTTCACCACCCAAGAAAACCTTCAAAATGAAAACATAAATATGTTATCAACAACATATGAAAAATCAAAATTGGAAAATAGGGAGGATTCAAATTGGAGTGATGAAGAAGAATTCTTATACAAACCTCCCATTCCAAGAAACGAAGAAAAATGTGAACAAGAAGTTCAAATAGAAGTGAAAGAACCAAGAAAAGAACACCCGAAAAAGGTTTACAAACCAACTCGACTTACTAAAGCAGGAGACCCGGGTGAATTTATCATTTCTTGCTTGCTTAACGATGGTGCTGTATATAATGGACTCGCAGATTTAGGAGCAAGTGCAAATATTATGCCTCTTTCCTTATACAAAAGATTAGGTATGGATAAATTAAAACCAACCAAAATAGGTGTTTAATCATTTGACCTAACCATTAAACACCCGGTTGGAATAGCAAATAATTTACTTGTTAACGTGGGAAGTTTGACCTTTGTTGCAAACTTTATAGTGATTAATATGGAGGAAAACCTTGATATTCCTCTAATTTTAGGTCGCCCATTTTTAGCAACCACCGAGGCATTCATTGATGTAAGAGAAGGTAGAATGAAACTTAGGGATGGTGATACATCAATCACCTTTGTGAATCGAAAGTTTAGATCTCCACCAACCAAAACTGTTAGACCAATAAAAACGCATAAGTATGGGGAATATGAAGAAACACTTAATGATGATCCGATCACAAAGAACCCTGTTGTTGATAAGAAATTAGATGAACCCATTTTTAACAGTTCAACGAAAAAACTTTATAAACGGATTCACGATGCTAAGATTAAGGGAAACTTTAAGTTATGTAACCGATTAATATCCAATTTATCGCCAAAAGAAAAGGCGATGTTAGTTGAATTTGTGAAAGTTACAGAGGAAATCAACAAATGGATTGAAGTAAAAGTCAGAGATATACAAGTTGTTGATGATCCAATTGAAAATAACGTTAATCACAATTTCAACTAAGTGTGGGGAGGTTCGAATCTTTTTAGGGTAATATGTATTTCTGTTAGAGTTAGATTTTCTATTTTCGTGTAGTTCTCGAGAATGGAATCCGAATGGTCTTTCCCTAGCAGACCCTAAAGAACTAGTCTTCTCCTCCCATTATGAATTTTTATTTTTTTAGGTTTTACGAGATGAAGACTTCCTGTGAATTAAACCATGGTCTAATGCTACACGCTTTGATCACTAAACGTAATAATGAAACCCTTCCAAGTGAAATAGTATCATTAATCAGAGGTAAATTGGACGGAGTAAGAAAAGAATCCAGGAACGAAAATAATATGTTACAGTTTGGTAAAGGAAAATCAAAATCCGCAGCGAAAAGAAGAGCACGACACCTTGAAAGATGTCACAAATGCGGAAAATGGTCACACGAAGGAAAATGTTCGACGAATCAGACATATTCCAATACCGAATTCGTTACTTTATGCAGAGATGGATCGTTCATATGTTTCGAAGAAAAAACGTTGAATGCTCGAGGTTACGCCTATGTTGCTATGGAAAACCAATTAGTCTGACTATCTTATGAGTGGGCTAAAGCAGGTCACTAAGAATTCTATTTCACAGGTAAGTATGTACAGTTTTTATTTTTATTTTTATTTTTAACCTTTTGATAATAAACGCTAAATCGTTCGCTATAAATTATTAAATTGGTACTCAATAAAATTAGGTTTTGCGACCGAAATTATTGATATCATACAAAAATTTACTACATCACTGCGAAATTTACCGTTTATTCTTAAGGTATAAATATCTTTAATCAATCAACCCAAAATATTTCAAAAATTGCTCATGAGTTAAACTAGGTTATGTAACCGAAATTACTTTACCGAAAAGAGGGGCGTATATTTTTGATAATATTTGATTGATTAAAGTGTGATAAAAGACCAAAAAGATTTTATTTTATTTTTACTTTGTTTTTAAAATTAATATTAAAATAATATTGTAAAGTTTTTAAATCAATATATTTAAAATTGTAAATATTTGAAAAATTAATATTTTTAATATAAGTTTGTATGTATAAAAATAAAAAATATAAATTTAAGTTTGGTGTGAATTTTTAATATGAATTTTTAATTTTATGCATTTTAAATTTAAGTTTGGTGTGAATTTAAAAACAAAAATTTACTTTATTTCGCTAAGTTAAAAATATGATTTTTAAAATTCGTCGTAAGTTGAAGACTAGGTCGTTGAACCGAAATTGCTTTACCCGAGGGAGGGACGAGAATTTTTATTATCATTATTTTTTAATCTTATTGAACTAAAGTATGCCAAAAACATTAAAAAAAAACCCAAAAATCTTTACTTTTAAAACCGAGCTTTGAATTGACAAATTTTAAAATTTTGTCGAGGGACGGGCTAGGACAACGATCCGAAACGCCCTCATCCTAAAAAGAAACAAATTTTTAAAATTTTATTAATTTTATGTTTTATTAAGTATAAGGTTTTTATTAAAAAAAAGCAAAATCACTGTACCCGGATCCCCATGCGATCGCATGGGAAGTGAACTCCAACCTCATGCGATCGCATGAGGCTGGAAAACAGGCCATATAGAAAAAGCAGCGAGCTGCTCTGCTCTTCACCACAATACACACACACATACACGAAATTCTCTCATAATCTCACCAAATTTCACCAAATTTTTACCGTAATTCGTCAAATTTTTTGCTCTAATCATGAAATTGTTTAGAAGCTTTTCAAAGAAGGTAAAAATTACACCCCTAAACTCATAAATTTTCTAGTTTTTGTGATAATTACCAATATTTTACCTAATGTAATTTTGTTAATTTCTAATGTAATTAGTGTTAAATTGTTAGTATTTTATGCATGTATAACCTAGATTGATGCTATTTAACATGATTTGAAGCCAAAAACTTCAAAAATTTTAGAAATCTAGGGTTTGTGTTCTTGAGCAATTTGGGGCTTTTTGATATAAATAGGTTATGGCCGATTTTTGTCATGAATTATTGCTAAATTGAGTAGTGTAATATGTTTAGGTAGCTAAATGATCCAAACTTTAATCCTAAACATGATTTTTGAAGATTAAAGTGGACTTTTTAGTTGTAAAATTCATGAACTTGATTAATTTGATATAATTGCCAATTGAGACTTGTTTAATTGTTAGTAATGACTATTTTGACATGTTATTTGAGTTAAATGCTTATGAACTTTGTCTACATTTTCATATGTGCTTATTTGAAAAAGTGTAGAATTGTAAAAATTGTGAAAATGTGTATAAGTTTAAGTTTGATTTAACATGTTATTGTGGTTAATTTAAGTTGTTATTTTACTAACACTAATGCATATTTGGATGCACAAATTTTGTGTTTAATGTGTTTTGTAGAGAGCCGATACTGGAGTTTCATCATCATCATCATCTTGACGACCTGCTCCAGCTCCAGAACCAGAACCAGAACCAGAAATGCAATATGAACCCTAATAAGTACCACAATAGGAACTACAACATCAGCCTGATTAACATGTACCTTATTATGATCCGCTACAGTTTGTTACTGAATTCATAGTATTTCCGATGCATCCACCTGTAGAATACCCAACGATTCCTGAACACACGTTGCATCCTAATCTGAGATTCGATAGACGATGGAGAGATTACCCGGCATATCAAAGTAATAAATTCAAATTAATAACGAAAGATGTAGAGGTGCCTAGGGTAATTGATTGGGATCCTTTGGAAAGGGTCCAACTTGCTAATCGTGTTAGGGAGCATTTGATCCAAAGGTATGGCAATTCTTCTTTTACTGATTGGGAACGCTTATTCACCATTCGTAGACCTGTATATAAGGAATGGTGTGTTGAGTTGATGAGTACTATAGCATTAAATGTAGATGTAGATAGATTAGATGATAGAAGTTTTCTTAGATTTATACTTGGCGGTAGGATGTACAGGATGTCCATGCTGGACATGGCCAGGGCTTTGCAGATATATACGCCCACTGAATTGCTACTACCCGATTGTATGAATTTGATTTATCGTGGTGAAAGGGTAGATAGGAATTTTGATGCGAACGCCGTTTGGAGGCGTATGTCCGATTATAATGTTTTTGGGCGGGGAGGAACACATACCTACTTACATATTAATAGAGCCGAGCTTCATATAATTCATAGATTTTTGGCTAACTCGATTACACAGAGAGGTCACAACAAGGAAAAATTGACCTTACATGATTTATTTTACCTAAAGTGTATTCAAGACCCAAGAGGCTTTGTTAATATCCCCTACTTTGTTGGTTTTTATTTATCTAAGATGGTTGAAGGAATACAGGAAGGGGGGATTATAGGAGGAGGTATTTTTGTTACTCTCATTGGAGAGTATTTAGGTGTAGATAAGAACCAAGGGGGTCCACTTTTAGAATGTAGGGAACAGGTTGAGCTTTTAGGATTGAGGGTTTATGCGGGTGCTAAGATATTAAAGAGTAGACGCAACCAGGCAATACCCTATGTAGGTAGTCATCCGCAGGTAGAAAGAGGATCAGACGAGGAGATGGAGGAAGCGAATGACGTTAGGGATGTCATTCGGTGTGAAGACCCATCCTAATCCATCCGGATGAAGTCCATATCGATTATAAACGATTCACAATAGTTGATTTCATTGCGAGGTACTTGACCTCTATATGATACATTTTACAAACATTGCATTCGTTTTTGAAAAGACAATCTTTCATTACATTGAAAGTTGACAACATGCATACCATTTCGTAATATATCTTACTAATATTGACTTAATAATAATCTTGATGAACTCAACGACTCGAATGCAACGTCTTTTGAAATATGTCATGAATGACTCCATGTAATATCTCTAAGATGAGCAAATTCACAGCGGAAGATTTCTTTCCTACCTGAGAATAAACATGCTTTAAAGTGTCAACCAAAAGGTTGGTGAGTTCATTAGTTTAACATAAATAATCATTTCATAATTTTAATAGACCACAAGATTTCATATTTCCATTTCTCATAAACATATGTCCCATGCATAGAGACAAAATATCATTCATATGGATTGAACACCGGGTAACCGACCTTAACAATATGCATATAGAATATCCCCATCATTCCGGGATCCTTCTTCGGACATGATATAAATTTCGAAGTACTAAAAATCCGGTACTTTGGATGGAGCTTGTTGGGCCCGATAGATCTATCTTTAGGATTCGCGTCAATTAGGGTGTCTGTTCCCTAATTCTTAGATTACCAGACTTAATAATAAGGGCATATTCGATTTCGATAATTCAACCATAGAATGTAGTTTCACGTACTTGTGTCTATTTCGTAAAACAGTTATAAAAGCAGCGCATGTATTCTCAGTCCCAAAAATATATATTGCAAAAGCATTTAAAAAGGGATTAATGAAACTCACGCATATAAATATTGTAAAACAGTTAATAAAGCATTTGCATGTATTCTCAGCCCAAAAATGTAATGAGTAAAAAGAGAGCAAATGAAACTCACGCATATAAATATTGTAAAACAGTTAATAAAGCATTTGCATGTGTTCTCAGCCCAAAAATGTAAAGAGTAAAAAGGGCAAATGAAACTCACCTAATGTATTTTGTAGTAAAAATACTTATGACTATATTGACAATGCAGGGTTGGCCTCAGATTCACGAACCTATAACATTTATATGTATATTAATACACATAGTTGTAATCGAATAATTATATATATATTATTAGTTGTGATATAATTTTCATATTACTAAATTAGCTACTTCATTATATATATTCATTTTATATATGAAAATATTTATATATTTAAAATATGAGCATTAAATATATTTTTATATAATTAATCTTTTATTTACAAAGTACAAGTTATAATAGTACTAAAATAAGTATAATGATAATAAAAATAATTTTTAATAGTACTAGTAATAATAATGATAGTATTAGTAGTAGTTTTAACAAAATGATAAATTAAAAGTAATGATACTTTTAATAATAGTTATGTTAATCTTTAATAATATAATTCCGGTTATGATAATTATATTAACGAAAATGATAATATTAATAATAATACTTATGTAACTCCTAATAATACTAATAATAGTGATACTTATATTAATATTAGTCTTATAAAATTATTAATAACGATAATAATAATAAAAACTTTTAATGATAACACCAATAATGACAATGTTTGTAATTTTATTAATAATAACAATAATTAATAATAATAGTGTTGATCATAATAATAATATCATCTATAATATTTAATAATAATAATTCTAATAATAATAATAATAATAATACTAACAATAATAACAATAACCATAATAATAATAATAATTAGTAATATTAATAGCATAATAATAATAACAATAATAATAATAATAACAATAATGATATTGATTACAATAATTTATAATTAATAATAATAATAATAATAATAATAATAATATTAATAATATTAATAATAATAGTTTTGATATAGAAAACTACCTTTCAAGGCTTTTTTTTTAAAAAACTGCCACTGCCTAGTCTCGAACCCATGACCTCTCGCATACCCGACACTCTCCCAAACCAATTGAGCTGCTGCTCATTTCTGATTAAAACCCACGAATAATTTTATTTAAATGGTTTTCTGTCTCAGCTTCTTCTTCCAGCCAATATGTCGACCAGAGGACCAAATTCATCAAACAAATGTTCAAAACAAGATTTAAAAGATTGAAATTTAATTAATACGATCTATATTTGGAACATTAATTCAATAGATACAAAAAAAAAAAAAAAATAATAAAAAATAAAAGAACAGCAACTGTTCGTCGCTGCATCAATAAAAAAAATTGATTTCGCATTTGAAGTTTTTTTGGACAAAACTTTGAACACGAAAGGTGTTTAAAATTACTCCTAGAAGCTATGAAAATTATCAATTTAACTCAAATCTAATCAGAAAACTCGAATTTTGCTGAAGAACAAATATTGACTTTTTAGTCCAAAAACTTTGACTTCGAAATTCGAAGTCGTTTTGAAGAATTAGAGTTTGAGATTGTACATACACCTTCACGACATGCTTTAAAATAGTTATGCATTTCTACTTTTCTTCAAATCATTTCGAATCAGTTAAATGTTCAAATGGGTTGAAGATGAACACGAACGAAAGAAAAAAAAAATTCAAATCTCTGTGATAGGATTCTGTAAAAATGTATTGATGATTTATGAGGTTTAGGAATCATAAGGTGAATGAATTTTAGTGATTAATTCGTATTGAAAAACATTAAAACTGGATTTTTGAATCCTGGATAAGCAGACACGAGCAGGAACATTTTTATTTTTATTATTTTTTTTATATAAAACAAATAGAATAGATATTTGATATAGATAATAGAGATAACTGATTGATTTAGCTGGATGTTGTTATAATCAAACATATCCCTCGACAATGAATCACATATAAACAGGAAGACAGGAGAAAAAAAAACTCACAGATAGTGATATAAATATCAATACGCGTATATATTTATAATTATTGTTTATATCTGAATATATATTTGTATTTATCTGTATATATATGTATTTATTTATGTATATATATATATATATATATATATATATATATATATATATATATATATATATATATATATATATATATATATTAGATTCTTTAATCCTTGATATTTAACAAGTATAATTATATTAATAAAGTAATTAATAACAATACTTGATAAAAAAATGATAATTTTAAATAATTTAATTATTATTAATATATTAAAAATGATAATACAATCTTATTAGTTACAACAATATTAATTTTTTTTTAAATCTTAGCATCTGTAAAAGTAATGATAATAATATTAATATAACAATTATTTTCAATCTTACACTTAAATGTAATATTACTATATAATATGTATTATATCCTAATGAGTACTAAATTTTATATATCTATAAATCATAATAACTTAAAATTAAAATTTTACCACTAGTTATAATAATAATGTTATTAACAATGATAATAATATTAATAATAATGTAACAATTTAAATGTATCAAATTTCATATAATATTATTAATGATACCGATATCAATATTAATATTAATATTAATATTTATAATGATAATGGAAGTTTTAATATTAATACAACAACTGTAATTTAAATTGTATTATATATTATTAATTATGTAATGTAATCTTATATAATATGATAACCTTTATTGAATATATATTATTTATAAATTTTATATATATTACAATATACATATAATTATTTATTTACAAACAGTTGTTCGTGAATCGTCGGAAATAGTTAAAGGGTAATGAATATATGAACACAGTTCAAAAGTTTTTGAGACTTCAACATTACAGACTTTGCTTATTGTGTCAAAACCATATAAAGATTAAGTTTAAATTTTGTCAGAAATCTCCGGGTTTTCACATTTGGGAGGCTATGACTGATGTCTACCAGCGTGTAGATGAGGTAGATATGACAAACGCGGAGAGATTTAGACGGATGGAGCAGTGGCAAGCCCGGAATGATTACGAGCATTCCAGGCAACGACATCATTGTAGTGACCCGAACTTTTCCATGTTTATATATATATTAATTGAGATTGATATTTACATGATTAAATGTTTCCAACATGTTAAGCAATCAAACTTGTTAAGACTTGATTAATTGAAATATGTTTCATATAGACAATTGACCACCCAAGTTGACCGGCGATTCACGAACGTTAAAACTTGTAAAAACGACATGACGATATATATATGGATATACATATGGTTAACATGAGATTATGATAAGTAAGTATCTCCATAAGTATATTAACAATGAGTTATATACATATAAACAATACTACTAACTTAAGGATTTCGAAACGAAACATATATGTAACGATTATCGTTGTAACGACATTTAAATGTATATATATATATATATATATATATATATATCATATTAAGATATATTAATATATCATAATATCATGATAATATAATAATTTAACATCTCATTAGATATAATAAACAATGGGTTAACAACATTAATTGAGATCGTTAACTTAAAGGTTTCAAAACAAC
Source organism: Rutidosis leptorrhynchoides (assembly GCF_046630445.1). Taxonomy (NCBI): domain Eukaryota; kingdom Viridiplantae; phylum Streptophyta; class Magnoliopsida; order Asterales; family Asteraceae; genus Rutidosis; species Rutidosis leptorrhynchoides. The sequence goes on from NC_092342.1 coordinate 218,498,350, forward strand.
ACTTACATGTAACGACTAACGATGACTTAACGACTCAGTTAAAATGTATATACATGTAGTGTATTTAGATGTATTAAAATACTTTTGGAAGACTTCAAGACATATATCAAAACACTCATACTTAACGAAAATGGTTACAGTTACTTTTCCATTCTTTTCTTTCATCAAGAATTCTAGTCGTATTCTTACCCGTATTATACACAGCTTCAAAACGTACTTACTATGAGTATATACCAATAGGAACTAGCATGGGATTCCACTCTTGATTATGTCATGTATGACTAATCAATTTTAACTTCTACCATGAGCTAGTCAACTAACTAGAACTCCTTTTAACCCCACTCACCACTCACCAATTACCACTCATCATTCACTCCATTTCACTTCCAATTCTCTTTCTAATTCTCTCTCAACACACACACACTATTATGAACGTATTTTTCCAGTAGTTAATCATCATCTTCATCAAAAATCACTTCAAGAATCAAGCTATAATCATCATAGGAAGAACACTTCAAGAACACTTCAAAAATCCCTTCAAGTTTACTAATTTACTTCCAAGCTTTCTAATCCATTCCAAGTAATCATCTAAGATCAAGAAACCTTTGTTATATACAGTAGGTTATCTTTCTTATTCAAGGTAATATTCATATTCAAACTTTGATTCAATTTCTATAACTATAAACTATCTTAATTCGAGTAAAAATCTTACTTGAACTTGTTTTTGTGTCATGATCCTACTTCAAGAACTTTCAAGCCATCCAAGATCCTTTGAAGCTAGATCATTTCTTTTCACTTCCAGTAGGTTTACCGACTAAACTGGAGGTAGTAATGATGTTCATAACATCATTCGATTCATATATATAAAACTATCTTATTCGAAGGTTTAAACTCGTAATCACTAGAACATAGTTTAGTTAATTCTAAACTTGTTCGCAAACAAAAGTTAATCCTTCTAACTTGACTTTTAAAATCAACTAAACACATGTTCTATATCTATATGATATGCTAACTTAATGATTTAAAACCTGGAAACACGAAAAAACACCGTAAAACCGGATTTACGCCGTCGTAGTAACACCGCGGGCTGTTTTGGGTTAGTTAATTAAAAACTATGATAAACTTTGATTTAAAATTTGTTATTCTGAGAAAATGATTTTTATTATGAACATGAAACTATATCCAAAAATTATGGTTAAACTCAAAGTGGAAGTATGTTTTCTAAAATGGTCATCTAGACGTCGTTCTTTCGACTGAAATGACTACCTTTACAAAAATGACTTGTAACTTATTTTTCCGACTATAAACCTATAATTTTTCTGTTTAGATTCATAAAATAGAGTTCAATATGAAACCATAGCAATTTGATTCACTCAAAACGGATTTAAAATGAAGAAGTTATGGGTAAAACAAGATTGGATAATTTTTCTCATTTTAGCTACGTGAAAATTGGTAACAAATCTATTCCAACCATAACTTAATCAACTTGTATTGTATATTATGTAATCTTGAGATACCATAGACACGTATACAATGTTTCGACCTATCATGTCGACACATCTATATATATTTCGGAACAACCATAGACACTCTATATGTGAATGTTGGAGTTAGCTATACAGGATTGAGGTTGATTCCAAAATATATATAGTTTGAGTTGTGATCAATACTGAGATATGTATACACTGGGTCGTGGATTGATTCAAGATAATATTTATCGATTTATTTCTGTACGTCTAACTGTGGATAACTAGTTGTAGGTTACTAACGAGGAGAGCTGACTTAATAAACTTAAAACATCAAAATATATTAAAAGTGTTGTAAATATATTTTGAACATACTTTGATATATATGTATATATTGTTATAGGTTCGTGAATCAACCAGTGGCCAAGTCTTACTTCCCGACGAAGTAAAAATCTGTGAAAGTGAGTTATAGTCCCACTTTTAAAATCTAATATTTTTGGGATGAGAATACATGCAGGTTTATAAATGATTTACAAAATAGACACAAGTACGTGAAACTACATTCTATGGTTGAATTATCGAAATCGAATATGCCCCTTTTTATTAAGTCTGGTAATCTAAGAATTAGGGAACAGACACCCTAATTGACGCGTCCTAAAGATAGATCTATTGGGCCTAACAAACCCCATCCAAAGTACCAGATGCTTTAGTACTTCAAAATTTATATCATATCCGAAGGGTGTCCCGGAATGATGGGGATATTCTTATATATGCATCTTGTTAATGTCGGTTACCAGGTGTTCACCATATGAATGATTTTTATCTCTATGTATGGGATGTGTATTGAAATATGAAATCTTGTGGTCTATTGTTACGATTTGATATATATAGGTTAAACCTATAACTCACCAACATTTTTGTTGACGTTTAAAGCATGTTTATTCTCAGGTGAATACTAAGAGCTTCCGCTGTTGCATACTAAAATAAGGAAAAGATTTGGAGTCCATGTTTGTATGATATTGTGTAAAAACTGCATTCAAGAAACTGATTTCGATGTAACATATTTATATTGTAAACCATTATGTAATGGTCGTGTGTAAACAGGATATTTTAGATTATCATTATTTGATAATCTACGTAAAGCTTTTTAAACCTTTATTTATGAAATAAAGGTTATGGTTTGTTTTAAAAATGAATGCAGTCTTTGAAAAACGTCTCATATAGAGGTCAAAACCTCGCAACGAAATCAATTAATATGGAACGTTTTTAATCAATAAGAACGGGACATTTCAGTTGGTATCCGAGCGTTGGTCTTAGAGAACCAGAATTTTGCATTAGTGTGTCTTATCGAGTTTTTTAGGATGCATTAGTGAGTCTGGACTTCGACCGTGTTTACTTGAAAAATGATTGCTTAACAAATTTTGTTGGAAACTATATATTTTTAACATGTGAATATTATGTGATATATTAATCTCTTAACGCGTTTGATATTATGTGATAGATGTCTACCTCTAGAACAATTCACATTGACTCACCTAATAATAATGAAGAGTCAAATGTAAATTGGAATGATTCGTGGACTGATTCACAAGTTCCCGAAGAGGAACCGGAAGAAGAGTCGGAACCGGAAGAAGAATCGGAACCGGAAGAAGAATTGGAACCGGATGAAGAAATAGAACCGGTGGGGGAAATAATAAAACGGTTAAGTAAAAGAAAATCCTCAACCAACCGACCAAGGTTAATTATGGTCAATGGTGTTTCCGCCAAGGAAGCAAAATATTGGGAGGATTACCAATTCTCCGATGAATCGGATTCCGACGAGAATTCCGATGATGTTATAAAAATTACCCCAACTGAATTTAAAAAGGCAAAAGAAAATAATAAGGGAAAGGGCATAAAAATAGAGAAATCTAATTCCAACCCCGATGAACTTTATATGTATCGTCAACCCCCGAAGTCCTTAAGTTGTAACAATGACCCGGGAACCTCTAAACCACCAGGTTTTTCTAAACCAATGTGGACAACGACGGCTCATATTAGGGGAACATCATATATCCCTAGAAACTTGGCAAAACGAACCAAAACCGAACAAGAAGAAACGAGCGAGTCGGAATAAGATAGTTGTATTCGTGTGGTGTAATATATGTAATATAGTGTGCTTATGCTTTATGATATATGTAAAAAAAATGCTTGTATTAATAAGTATTTTTTTACGAATCTAACTCTTGTCTATTTTACAGTATAAAAACACAAAATGGATAGACAACCCAATATTTTAAGAGACCTACCCGGAGACATGATTGATGAAATCTTGTCTAGAGTCGGTCAGAATTCTTCGGCACAACTATTTAAGGCGAGATCAGTTTGTAAGACATTCAAAGAACGTTCCAAGAATGCCTTGGTTTATAAAAGGCTTTCGTTCGAAAGATGGGGGATATCACATTGGGAAATCCATAAGTTACGATGTGTTTACTTTGACGCATATATTGAGGGGAACCCAAATGCTATTTTACGCAATGGGTTAAGAAATTATTTTGACTCAATATATCCGAATATTGGACTTCGTGATTTAGAAAAAGCGGCTAACATGCAACATAAAGAAGCATGTTATGCTTACGGATTAGTAATGTTCGCTTCTCACCAAAGTGAGAACAAGAACATCGGGCTACAACTATTAAACAAAACGTTCCCACAAGTGACGGAGTCGGTAATTGGGGTAAGAAATGAGGTTTTTAGGTTATTACGAGACTGTTGGTCATTACGTAACCTTCGTCCCTTTGACGACGTTACAACACGCTGTCTTATCAACGGCCATAACGGTTATGTTCCACAAGACCAAGGATGGGAAGTAGTCCTAGTAAAACCAGAATGCATGACTTGTTTCTGGATGTATGAATTACGTGTCTTTATTGCCTTTGCTGAATGACTTGTGTACTAGCTAGAATTATCTTCACAACTATCTTGTATCAAAGTTATTGTGTGCTATATTTCATGCTTTATGTAAAATAAGCGGTATTGTAAGTTTGTAAAATACTGTATAAAAGTTTGAACGCGAAATATTATTACAATCAGTTTTTCATATAGAATTGTAGTAGTTGAATTGTATATTAGCTACTAAGTATGAACTTAACGGGTAGGTACTACCCGAATTTAAACTTATAAAACGCTAATATGAAGAAAAAGCTTTTATAAATGAGTTCATATTATGCTACGAAATACTATTAACTACTCTTAATATTCTGTATGATTAACTTGTTCCATTTGACTATTTTGAAGGAAATGGCACCGACTACTCGACACACCGTGAATATGAATGAAAAGGAATTCCGTACTTTTCTAGCTTCAAACATAGCCGCAGTACAGGCTGCGCTACATACCAACAATAACCTTGGATCTGGCAGTACAGGAAATCGTGTAGGATGCACCTACAAAGAATTCACTGCCTGCAAACCTTTGGAATTTGATGGAACCGAAGGACCGATCGGATTGAAACGGTGGACCGAGAAGGTCGAATCGGTGTTTGCCATAAGTAAGTGTACTGAAGAGGACAAAGTGAAGTACGCTACGCATACCTTCACAGGTTCTACGTTAACATGGTGGAATACCTATCTAGAGCAAGTGGGACAAGATGATGCGTACGCACTACCGTGGTCAGCATTCAAGCACTTGATGAACGAGAAGTACCGTCCCAGAATCGAGGTCAATAAGCTCAAGACAGAACTTAGAGGGTTACGAACCCAAGGATTTGATATTACCACGTACGAAAGACGATTCACAGAATTGTGCCTATTGTGTCCGGGAGCATTCGAAGATGAGGAAGAGAAGATCGACGCGTTTGTGAAAGGATTACCGGAAAGAATCCAAGAAGATATAAGTTCACACGAGCCCGCCTCCATACAACAGGCATGTAGAATGGCTCACAAACTAGTGAACCAGATTGAAGAAAGAATTAAAGAACAGACTGCTGAAGAGGCCAATGTGAAGCAAGTCAAAAGAAAGTGGGAGGAAAACGGTGATAAGAATCACCAATACAACAACAACAGCAATTACAACAATAATCGAAACAATTATCCCAACAATCGCAACATCAATCGCAACTACAACAAATGGCCCAACAACAACAACAACAACAACAACAACAACAACATCAACTACAACAATCATCCCAACAACAATAATAACCGCAACAACAACAACAATCAGAAGCAGCTATGCCAAAGGTGTGAAAAGTATCACTCGGGGTTCTGCACCAAATTTTGCAACAAGTGTAAAAGAAATGGTCATAGCGCGGCGAAGTGTGAGGTCTACGGACCAGGGGTTAATAGAACGAAAGGAACAAATGGTGTCGGAACGAGTAATGGCGGAGCAAGTAGTGTCGGAGCAAGTTATGCCAATATAGTTTGTTATAAATGTGGAAAACCGGGCCACATTATTAGAAATTGCCCGAACCAGGAGAACACAAATGGACAAGGCCGCGGAAGAGTTTTCAATATTAATGCAGCAAAGGCACAGGAAGACCCGGAGCTTGTTACGGGTACGTTTCTTATTGACAATAAATCTGCTTACGTTTTATTTGATTCGGGTGCGGATAGAAGCTATATGAGTAGAGATTTTTGTGCTAAATTAAGTTGTCCATTGACGCCTTTGGATAGTAAATTTTTACTCGAATTAGAAAATGGTAAATTAATTTCAGCAGATAATATATGTCGGAATCGAGAAATTAAACTGGTTAGCAAAATATTTAAGATTGATTTGATACCAATAGAGTTAGGGAGTTTTGATGTGATAATCGGTATGGACTAGTTGAAAGAAGTGAAAGCAGAGATCGTTTATTACAAAAATGCAATTCGCATTATACGAGAAAAAGGAAAACCCTTAATGGTGTACGGAGAAAAGGGCAACACGAAGCTACATATTATTAGTAATTTGAAGGCACAAAAACTAATAAGAAAAGGTTGCTATGCTGTTCTAGCACACGTCGAGAAAGTACAAACTAAAGAAAAGAGCATCAATGATGTTCCCATTGCAAAAGAATTTCCCGATGTATTTCCGAAAGAATTACTGGGATTACCCCCACAGCGATCCGTTGAATTTCAAATAGATCTTGTACCAGGAGCTGCACCAATAGCTCGTGCTCCTTACAGACTCGCACCCAGCGAGATGAAAGAACTGCAAAGCCAATTACAAGAACTTTTAGAGCGTGGTTTCATTCGACCAAGTACATCACCGTGGGGAGCTCCTGTTTTGTTTGTCAAGAAGAAAGATGGTACATTCAGGTTGTGTATCGACTACCGAGAGTTGAACAAACTTACCATCAAGAACCGCTACCCACTACCGAGAATCGACGACTTATTTGATCAACTACAAGGCTCGTCTGTTTATTCAAAGATTGACTTACTTTCCGGGTATCATCAAATGCGGGTGAAAGAAGATGATATTCCAAAGACTGCTTTCAGAACACGTTACGGTCATTTCGAGTTTATGATCATGCCGTTTGGTTTAACTAATGCACCAGCTGTGTTCATGGACCTTATGAACCGAGTGTGTGGACCATACCTTGACAAGTTTGTCATTGTTTTCATTGATGACATACTTATTTACTCAAAGAATAACCAAGAACACGGTGGACATTTGAGAAAGGTGTTAGAAGTATTGAGGAAGGAAGAATTGTACGCTAAGTTTTCAAAGTGTGCTTTTTGGTTGGAAGAAGTTCAATTCCTCGGTCACATAGTGAACAAAGAAGGTATTAAGGTGGATCCGACAAAGATAGAAACTGTTGAAAAGTGGGAAACCCCGAAAACTCCGAAACACATACGCCAGTTTTTAGGACTAGCTGGTTACTACAGAAGGTTCATCCAAGACTTTTCCAGAATAGCAAAACCCTTGACTGCATTAACGCATAAAGGGAAGAAATTTGAATGGAATGATGAACAAGAGAAAGCGTTTCAGTTATTGAAGAAAAAGCTAACTACGGCACCTATATTGTCATTGCCTGAAGGGAATGATGATTTTGTGATTTATTGTGACGCATCAAAGCAAGGTCTCGGTTGTGTATTAATGCAACGAACGAAGGTGATTGCTTATGCGTCTAGATAATTGAAGATTCACAAACAAAATTATACGACGCATGATTTGGAATTAGGCGCGGTTGTTTTTGCATTAAAGACTTGGAGGCACTACTTATATGGGGTCAAAAGTATTATATATACCGACCACAAAAGTCTTCAACACATATTTAATCAGAAACAACTGAATATGAGGCAGCGTAGGTGGATTGAATTATTGAATGATTACGACTTTGAGATTCGTTACCACCCGGGGAAGGCAAATGTGATAGCCGATGCCTTGAGCAGGAAGGACAGAGAACCCATTCGAGTAAAATCTATGAATATAATGATTCATAATAACCTTACTACTCAAATAAAGGAGGCGCAACAAGGAGTTTTAAAAAAAGGGAAATCTAAAGGATGAAATACCCAAAGGATCGGAGAAGCATCTTAATATTCGGGAAGACGGAACCCGGTATAGGGCTGAAAGGATTTGGGTACCAAAATTTGGAGATATGAGAGAAATGGTACTTAGAGAAGCTCATAAAACCAGATACTCAATACATCCTGGAACGGGGAAGATGTACAAGGATCTCAAGAAACATTTTTGGTGGTCGGGTATGAAAGCCGATGTTGCTAAATACGTAGGAGAATGTTTGACGTGTTCTAAGGTCAAAGCTGAGCATCAGAAACCATCAGGTCTACTTCAACAACCCAAAATCCCGGAATGGAAATGGGAAAACATTACCATGGATTTCATCACTAAATTGCCAAGGACTGCAAGTGGTTTTGATACTATTTGGGTAATAGTTGATCGTCTCACCAAATCAGCACATTTCCTGCCAATAAGAGAAGATGACAAGATGGAGAAGTTAGCATGACTGTATTTGAAGGAAGTCATCTCCAGACATGGAATACCAATCTCTATTATCTCTGATAGGGATGGCAGATTTATTTCAAGATTCTGGCAGACATTACAGCAAGCATTAGGAACTCGTCTAGACATGAGTACTGCCTATCATCCACAAACTGATGGGCAGAGCGAAAGGACGATACAAATGCTTGAAGACATGCTACGAGCATGTGTTATTGATTTCGAAAACAGTTGGGATCGACATCTACCATTAGCAGAATTTTCCTACAACAACAGCTACCATTCAAGCATTGAGATGGCGCCGTTTGAAGCACTTTAAGGTAGAAAGTACAGGTCTCCGATTTATTGGAGTGAAGTGGGGGATAGACAGATTACGGGTCCGGAGATTATACAAGAAACTACCGAGAAGATCATCCAAATTCAACAACGGTTGAAAACCGCCCAAAGTCGACAAAAGAGCTACGCTGACATTAAAAGAAAAGATATATAATTTGAAATTGGAGAGATGGTCATGCTTAAAGTTGCACCTTGGAAAGACGTTGTTCGATTTGGTAAACGAGGGAAATTAAATCCAAGGTATATTGGACCATTCAAGATTATTGATCGTGTCGGACCAGTAGCTTACCGACTTGAGTTACCTCAACAACTCGCGGCTGTACATAACACTTTCCACGTCCCGAATTTGAAGAAATGTTTTGCTAAAGAAGTTCTCACTATTCCGTTAGATGAAATCCAAATCAACGAAAAACTCCAATTCATCGAAGAACCCGTCGAAATAATGGATCGTGAGGTTAAAAGACTTAAGCAAAACAAGATACCAATTGTTAAGGTTCGATGGAATGCTCGTAGAGGACCCGAGTTCAGCTGGGAGCATGAAGATCAGATGAAGAAGAAATACCCGCATCTATTTCCAGAAGATTCGTCAACACCTTCAACAGCTTAAAATTTCGGGACGAAATTTATTTAACAGGTAGGTACTGTAGTGACCCGAACTTTTCCATGTTTATATATATATTAATTGAGATTGATATTTACATGATTAAATGTTTCCAACATGTTAAGCAATCAAACTTGTTAAGACTTGATTAATTGAAATATGTTTCATATAGACAATTGACCACCCAAGTTGACCGACGATTCACGAACGTTAAAACTTGTAAAAACGACATGACGATATATATATGGATATACATATGGTTAACATGAGATTATGATAAGTAAGTATCTCCATAAGTATATTAACAATGAGTTATATACATATAAACAAGACTACTAACTTAAAGATTTCGAAACGAGACATATATGTAACGATTATCGTTGTAACGACATTTAAATGTATATATATCATATTAAGATATATTAATATATCATAATATCATGATAATATAATAATTTAACATCTCATTAGATATAATAAACAATGGGTTAACAACATTAATTGAGATCGTTAACTTAAAGGTTTCAAAACAACACTTACATGTAACGACTAACGATGACTTAACAACTCAGTTAAAATGTATATACATGTAGTGTATTTAGATGTATTAAAATACTTTTGGAAGACTTCAAGACATATATCAAAACACTCATACTTAACGAAAATGGTTACCGTTACTTTTCCATTCTTTTCTTTCATCAAGAATTCTAGTCGTATTCTTACCCGTATTATACACAGCTTCAAAACGTACTTACTATGAGTATATACCAATAGGAACTAGCATGGGATTCCACTCTTGATTATGTCATGTATGACTAATCAATTTTAACTTCTACCATGAGCTAGTCAACTAACTAGAACTCCTTTTAACCCCACTCACCACTCACCAATTACCACTCATCATTCACTCCATTTCACTTCCAATTCTCTTTCTAATTCTCTCTCAACACACACACACACTATTATGAACGTATTTTTCCAGTAGTTAATCATCATCTTCATCAAAAATCACTTCAAGAATCAAGCTATAATCATCATAGGAAGAACACTTCAAGAACACTTCAAAAATCCCTTCAAGTTTACTAATTTACTTCCAAGCTTTCTAATCCATTCCAAGTAATCATCTAAGATCAAGAAACCTTTGTTATATACAGTAGGTTATCTTTCTTATTCAAGGTAATATTCATATTCAAATTTTGATTCAATTTCTATAACTATAAACTATCTTAATTCGAGTAAAAATCTTACTTGAACTTGTTTTTGTGTCATGATCCTACTTCAAGAACTTTCAAGCCATCCAAGATCCTTTGAAGCTAGATCATTTCTTGTCACTTCCAGTAGGTTTACCTACTAAACTTGAGGTAGTAATTATGTTCATAACATCATTCGATTCATATATATAAAACTATCTTATTCGAAGGTTTAAACTCGTAATCACTAGAACATAGTTTAGTTAATTCTAAACTTGTTCGCAAACAAAAGTTAATCCTTCTAACTTGACTTTTAAAATCAACTAAACACATGTTCTATATCTATATGATATGCTAACTTAATGATTTAAAACCTGGAAACACGAAAAAACACCGTAAAACCGGATTTACGCCGTCGTAGTAACACCGCGGGCTGTTTTGGGTTAGTTAATTAAAAACTATGATAAACTTTGATTTAAAAGTTGTTATTCTGAGAAAATGATTTTTATTATGAACATGAAACTATATCCAAAAATTATGGTTAAACTCAAAGTGGAAGTATGTTTTCTAAAATGGTCATCTAGACGTCGTTCTTTCGACTGAAATGACTACCTTTACAAAAATGACTTGTAACTTTTTTTCCGACAATAAACATATACTTTTTCTGTTTAGATTCATAAAATAGAGTTCAATATGAAACCATAGCAATTTGATTCACTCAAAACGGATTTAAAATGAAGAAGTTATGGGTAAAACAAGATTGGATAATTTTTCTCATTTTAGCTACGTGAAAATTGGTAACAAATCTATTCCAACCATAACTTAATCAACTTGTATTGTATATTGTGTAATCTTGAGATACCATAGACACGTATACAATGTTTCAACCTATCATGTCGACACATCTATATATATTTCGGAACAACCATAGACACTCTATATGTGAATGTTGGAGTTGTCTTGAGGTTGATTCCAAAATATATATAGTTTGATTTGTGATCAATACTGAGATACGTATTCACTGGGTCGTGGATTGATTCAAGATAATATTTATCGATTTATTTCTGTACATCTAACTGTGGACAACTAGTTGTAGGTTACTAACGAGGACAGCTGACTTAATAAACTTAAAACATCAAAATATATTAAAAGTGTTGTAAATATATTTTGAACATGCTTTGATATATATGTATATATTGTTATAGGTTCGTGAATCAACCGGTGGCCAAGTCTTACTTCCCAACGAAGTAAAAATCTGTGAAAGTGAGTTATAGTCCCACTTTTAAAATCTAATATTTTTGGGATGAGAATACATGCAGGTTTATAAATGATTTACAAAATAGACACAAGTACGTGAAACTACATTCTATGGTTGAATTATTGAAATCGAATATGCCCCTTTTTATTAAGTCTGGTAATCTAAGAATTAGGGAACAGACACCCTAATTGACGCGAATCCTAAAGATAGATCTATTGGGCCTAACAAACCCCATCCAAAGTACTGGATGATTTAGTACTTCGAAATTTATATCATATCCGAAGGGTGTCCCGGAATGATGGGGATATTCTTATATATGCATCTTGTTAATGTCGGTTACCAGGTGTTCACCATATGAATGATTTTTATCTCTATGTATGGGATGTGTATTGAAATATGAAATCTTGTGGTCTATTGTTACGATTTGATATATATAGGTTAAACCTATAACTCACCAACATTTTTGTTGACGTTTAAAGCATGTTTATTCTCAGGTGAATACTAAGAGCTTCCGCTGTTGCATACTAAAATAAGGACAAGATTTGGAGTCCATGTTTGTATGATATTGTGTAAAAACTGCATTCATGAAACTGATTTCGATGTAACATATTTGTATTGTAAACCATTATGTAATGGTCGTGTGTAAACAGGATATTTTAGATTATCATTATTTGATAATCTACGTAAAGCTTTTTAAACCTTTATTTATGAAATAAAGGTTATGGTTTGTTTTAAAAATGAATGCAGTCTTTGAAAAATGTCTCATATAGAGGTCAAAACCTCGCAACGAAATCAATTAATATGGAACGTTTTTAATCAATAAGAACGGGACATTTCAATCATGATAGATGGGACTATCATTAGCGTCAGATTATGTGCCGGCTGTTACCTCAGGAGCCCTACATCCCGACCCGACCAGCTTACTATCCTCCACACCAGCCCGAGATGAGACCGCCTTATACTCTCTACGACCCTAACCAGGCATACCAGTACACCTATCACCAACCATGGAACCCGGACAATGACATGAACTGGAACCCCTATCCAGATTGATTTAGTTCCGGTTAGTAATTTATATGATTTCTAATTTTTATTATTATTTCTATTTATTTATGTTTAAACACATTATATTATGATACTTTTATTGTAATGTTTAATATTTTTATTATGTTGTACTAATGTTTCATATTTGATTTGAAAGTGGGATTTTAAGTCCCATTTCAAATTACCATGCATGTTTATATTTGTATTGTATGTATATTGTCGATTGTACAAAACAGGGTAAAACAGCGCATTTTCAAAGACTGGCATTAAGTTCAGCAAAAGCTAGTACTTTTGACGACAAAACGAAAAACAAATGTGATGTAACAACAAGAAGGAATGAACAAATGATGTGCACCATTTATCATTCAGCAAACAAACGCCAATATGTTTGGAAACTTTGGTAAAATTTAATCATTTTTCTACACTAATCATCCTCAATAATTTAAATTGTTACTGATTTCTTGCAAATGAGGGCATTGCAAGATCTTAAGTGTGGGAAGGGGTTAAATTCTTTCGGATTTTAAAAATTTTTGATTTAAACACTTGGTTACCATTAAAAATACTAGTAAAGCAGTAGTTGTATTAGAATCTAGTGCTCTCTGATAATAAAGAACAGCCCTAGTCTTATATACTGACTACCCAATTCTAGTAAAATTTTCAATTAAATGAACTCAAAATCATGTTTATACATATTTATGAACAATAAAACTAGGTGTTAACACCGAAATTATTGTTATCTCGGAAAGGACATAAATTGAGAAACAACCTAAAATGTTAGAATTCATTTAAAATAGAATAGGGGACAATAAAAGGGTAAATAAAAGGAAATAAAAGCCAAGTGTGGGAAAAAATTTACCAAGTTATTTAAAACATATATCACATATTTTTTTACAAATAACTGAAGATGCTTTTGCTTTGGACTAAACTAAAAAGTTTTACCCGATTTACTGTAAGAAAGATGGATCTACACGATGAATCAATTCCATCATTAAAAGGAAGTAAAGTCTTCCGAAAAAGAAACGCGCTTCTTGATTTAGGTCATGAAGTTGTCGTCCAGACCAGCTGTAGGTTGACGAAAAATCTAGAAAAGTCATCTCTAAAATCAGCAGGAAATCCATGGACCTCAGCATCAAACAGGGTCGTCAAGTGGTCAGACTTATCCTAACCATGAGAGGATCTGTCTTGTAGAATGGGGAGAACGCCGTGCAAATTAGCTGGATAAGACTAATGAACCAGATCCCCAGAAAGGATAATCTCCTTAAAGATCAAAAATCAGCTTTTAAGCCTGATATTACTCAATCCTAGAGATTGACCTTAAAGATTGAGAATTACAAACTCATGGAATTCGATGATATCTAAACTCGAGCTTGAACGAGAAAATATTTTGATCAAAATTACAAACCGATTTGTTTTCTGAAAACCCATTTTCAATGCGTTCATTACCATTGAACGTAAAATCCTAGGAATTCACTTGGAATTCATTAGGTCACCTGAACCAAATCGGGTGTCAACCGTAAGAACGTTGGTTGCATAGCATGGTCAAAGACAGGACCTTGTGCCAGACCAGAAAATTATAAGGGTGAGCTTTACTATTGCTCCTACCAAGGATAGTAATTGCATCTGACACGTTATAGACCATAATTAAAAGCATGTCAGGGGACATTGCCTTAACAGTTGCTTGTTCAACGCTTTCCTTTACAACCGGACGGTAGTTTACCGAAAGGTAATATACGGAGCAAGTATACTGGACGTGTTGCTTCCCTAATACACGGTTAGCAAGTGGGTGACACAAAACCACAAGTTTTGAGCTAAAATTTTCAAGTCTGAAACCCACCAAACCCACAAAAATATTTTGCAAACACCGGTGAAGGGTTATTTCGGAAAACTTATCTAGGGTAAAAGCTAGATTTAATTTTCAAAAGATCAAATGTTTTCATAAAGATCCAATTTCCTTAATGGATCTAAACTTTTATAGTCATGTGGGACTGTAAACCACATCGTTACTATCATTGTTTATACCGCCGTATAGAAATCACTGATGTACAAAGTGTGAAGAATAAAGAAGTGATTCTAGTATTTTTATTTCAGGACTACATTGCTTGAGGACAAGCAATGCTCAAGTGTGGGAATACTTGATAATGCTAAAAATGAACATATATTTCATAGCATTATCCCTCAAGAAAGACAAGCTTTTAGTTGCAATTGTTCTATTTACAAGTGATATTCATTTAAATAATAAAAAGTGAAGACAAAAGATAGATTCGACGAATTGAAGACGCAAATGACCAAAAAGCTCAAAAGTACAAAATACAATCAAAGAGGTTTCAATTATTGATTAGAAGCGTCTCAAAATTACAAGAGTACAAGAAGCAAAACACAAAATACAAGATATTAAATTGTACGCAAGGACGTTCGAAAAACCGGAACCGAGACCAAAGTCAACTCTCAACGCTCGACGCAACGGACTAAAAATTACCAGTTAACTATGCACATAAATAAAATATAATATTTAAATAATTCTTATAATTATTTATATATTATATTATTATTTATAAACGTCGGCAAGAAAGAAAACAAAGACATGTGACTTCTCCCAGCTGGCCATGCAATCGCATGGCCTGGAGGCACAAAAGCCATGCGATCACATGGCTCTGAAATCCAGCCCAGTTCATATAAATTCAACGCGTTTTGGCCAAAATAAACACATCTTTTTCTTTCCTTCTATCAACGTAAATATATATATATATATATATATATATATATATATATATATATATATATATATATATATATATATATATATATATATATATATATAATTTTAATTTTAAATTCTAATAATAAGGGTATGTTAGCGAATGTTGTAAGGGTGTAAGTCGAAACTCTGTCCTTGTAACGCTACGCTATTTTAATCACTGTAAGTTATGGTTAATGTTATTTTTAATTTAATGTCTCGTAGCTAAGTTATTATTATGCTTATTTAAGACGAAGTAATCATGATGTTAGGCTAAATATTAAAATTGGGTAATTGGGCTTTGTACCATAATTGGGGTTTGGACAAAAGAACGATACTTGTGGAAATTAGGCTATGGGCTATTAATGGGTCTTATATTAACTAAACGATACCTCGTTAAATTAATATATAGAATTATAATTTGACGTATTTATATATAACCACATACGCTTGACTGGGTACGGTGGGTGGGATATCTATAAATACCAATAATTGTTCATTTTAACCGGACACGGAACTGGATTAATAGTTAATAGACTTGTTGAAATAGGGGTGGATTACATTCAAGGGTAATTGGTGTAATTGTTAACAAAGTAGTAAAACCTTGGTTTACACGCAGTCGATAACCTGGTATATTCATTAAACAAAGTATTAAAACCTTGTTACAATTCGAATCCCCAATTAGTTGGAATATTTAACTTCGGGAATAAGAATAATTTGACGAAGACTTTCGCACTTTATATTTATGCCAGATGGACTATTATGGACAAATCCGTATGGACATATCGAATAATCCAGGACAAAGGACAATTAACCCATGGGAATAAACTAAAAATCAACACGTCAAACATCATGATTACGGAAGTTTAAATAAGCATAATTCTTTTATTTCATATTTAATTGTACTTTTAATTATCGCACTTTTATTTATTGTCATTGTATTTAATTGTACTTTTAATTATCGTACTCTTTAATTATCGCAATTTTATTTTATCACAATTTCATTTATCGCAATTTCATTATCGTTATTTACTTTACGCTTTAAATTAAGTTATATTTATTTTTAATATTTTACATTAGGTTTTAACTGCGACTAAAGTTTTAAAAATCGACAAACCGGTCATTAAACGGTAAAAACCCCCTTTTATAAAAATAATATCACTTATATATATATTTGTATTTTTATAAATTTAAAACTAATATAGCGTTAAGCTTGTTTAAGAGTTCCCTGTGGACGAACCGGACTTACTAAAAACTACACTACTGTACGATTAGCTACACTGCCTATAAGTGTTGTAGCAAGGTTTAGGTATATCCATTCTATAAATAAATAAATATCTTGTGTAAAATTGTATCATATTTAATAGTATTACGTTGTAAAAATAATACTATTTCCTAGTACACCTCGCACACATCAGAGCTCGCTTCTCGTATAGGTGGAATTGTTGGACTTGTGTATAGATCCAATTGGTACGGTTGTGCGTTTTGGTTGACCACTTTGGCGAGGTGCACACTTTGTGTGTACGTTATCACATGGGCGTGTGATGTGGACTTATATAACCCCAATGACGAAGGGTTAATATAGTGAGTGGAATAATTATATGTGTAGGTATATAATGTATCTATTTGTTGTAGCGTGAAATGTGTAGTGTCGAGGTGCTAAGACACCACGTTTCACGTGATGAGTGAAACATCGAGGTGTTAAGATGCCACTCGGGGTGAAGCATCGAGGTGTTAAGATGCCACATAGGGGTGTAGTGTCGAGGTCTTAAGACACCACTCTGTAAAATAATGAGTGAAGCATCGAGGTGTTAAGATGCCACTCGGGGTGAAGTACCGAGGTGTTAAGGTGCTACCCTAGGGGTTAGTGATATGAGGTGTTAAGTACCCTAACGGATGTTATGAACACCGATGGCGTTTTCGCGAGCGCCATTCCCTTGTACGATTGGTTAACCATGGTTATTGTGTTGTAAGCGTAAGTAAATTATGTTATTCGAGAGATATATATATATATATATATATATATATATATATATATATATATATATATATATATATATATATATATATATATATATATATATATATATATATATATATATATATTGTGTACATATAATGTTGTATTATCGTGATGTAGCTAACCCTCCGTGTGTAGCTTATTGGCATTGTTCACATCGTTGTTGGTGAACTTATATTTTGTTGATGTATCTTTAGCTCATTGCCTAGTTATCTTACGGTATGCTTAGACTAGCTTGTCTTTATGCTTGGATGCTCCGGTATGCGGTATTTGGTTTTGTGGGGTGTGTCCATTTTACGCATATATATGTATGTAGTATATTCTCACTCACTAAGCGTTAGCTTACTCTCTCGTTGTTTACCTTTTTATAGATTTGCATGGATGCGGTGGCTCGGGTAAGCGTGGGACTAGTGGACTCGCGTAGTTGCTTTAGAAGGATTGCTTTTGGATTGATTAGGATTGGGTAGCGTATCCCCAATCGCCATGCTCGGCTTTATTTTGTGTTAAAAGTCGTGTGGTCAAAAACTTGAAATTGGTACTTAAAGGGTAATTTGGGCATATGTGGGCCCGGTGTTGTAAAACCCTTTTTATTGATGGAACGTGTTAGTTTTAACTATTATAATATGTTGTGAAAACCGTTTAGTCTAAATGTGTCGGGAAGTGGTCAAACATTTTAGCATTTGGGACTTCTTGGGACAGCAGCCTGTCCAGGCCCTTTTGCGCGCCGCACAGGGTCATGGCGCGCCGCGCCATTTGCGGCACAAAGAAAAATTTTTTTTATTTCGCGTTATTGGTTGGTTAACGGGTTGGGTTGTTACAAGTGGTATCAGAGCATGGTCTAAGGGATTTAGGTGACTTGAGATAGGTGCCTAGACTTAGACTTCTGTATGTGCTTAAATTGTTGCGGGACTTGTAGGATTACGGGTCGGAATGGGTTATAGTTAGTTCCTTGTTTGTAGGTGGACTAACTTTTATATTAGTAATGCGGATATTATTAATATGTCATTGTGTTGTGATAATAATTCTTGCGTGTGATGTTGTCGCGTAGAATTTTTTTGTGTTTGTTTATGTCATCAAGCGAGGCGGTCGTTGTACTAACAAGTTGATACGGCGTGTATGCGTAATAAGGACTTGCAAACCTTATTACGGGTGCAAATCATGTCTAACAAGTGATGTACGATGAGTGTTTAGCAAGATGGGGCGGTGTTGTGCTTGTGGTTTATACGTTCGTGATCTAATCGTTTGCATTCCTTAGAATGAAAACGGAAGATGGATGCGGAACGAGTTAGCCTATTCACGAAGGGAAGGATGAGTTAACATTAAAGATTGAGGCCGTGTTTGAACAATATGTCTCGGTTTTCACCGGCAAAGTTAGGGAAGTAACCAAGGAGTTGGTCGAAGGACAAATGACGGAAATGGTCCGAGACCAAGTGACTATAGTTGTAAAGGAAGAGTTTGAAAAGAGGTTTCCCAAACCTTTAGGTAGCGATGATGAAGATGTACTTGCAAGGTTAGGATTACATGGTGCTCATGGCAAGAGGGCACGAAGTACGCCTGAAGGCGTCGGGAATGTGAAGAAGAAGAGTAAGAAGGGTTACAAGTTCACGTGCTTTAAGTGTGAGGAACGGGGTCATTTGGCACAAGATTGTACGGTGGTGCCTTTAGGCTCAATCAGGTGTTTCATTTGCCGGATGGAGGGACACCGGAAGTCAGAGTGTTCCGAATCGCATGACGATCGGGTTAGGAGGTTAGAGCGCGATTACATGATGGGTAGTGGAGCACGGAAGCCCAACAACGCTACATCAGGTACTTTTAGTACGAAATTATATGTTGTTCGTTTGTAATAACATGCGGTATGTGCATAAGTCTTAGCTAAAATTTATTCTCCATTGGAGATAATTCGTAGCAAGCGGGCGGTTTACGTTTATGGTTCCGGTTTGCTCTCAGTAGAGTGTATAAGTGGTGTGTTGTGCCTTGATCCTATGGTGCGAATCCTTGGGTGCTTAAGCATTTTGGTTGGTATCGGGTCGTTAAGCTCGTTTGAGTGAGACCCTTAAAGTCTCAATGGTGTTGTGCATGTTATTGATATGGGTGACGTTCCGAATGGAAGTACCCTATGGTGACGTTTGATTGTCGGGCGAAGGGCGTAAGACTTGGTGCAACCAAGCATTCCTTAGTATTTGGGAAATGTTTCTACCAAACCATGGAAATGGGTTTTGGTGTTCGGTCGTTAAGCGCGTGTTCGCTTTCGTATTGAAGTTGATGAACCATGAGGTTCGTCGGGTGGATTGAAACTCTTGAAATCGAGTGTTGATCTCGATGTATATTGGTAAAGGAGTCTACGTGACGCGACATTAGGTGCCTTTTTATACCTACTAGCGTGGTGTTCGACTCCGATTGTGTTGCGGCTACATTGTACTTAGGGTACCGAAGTGAAACCCTTAGGTAGAAGAGTGATCGGGTGAAATTCGACAAACTAAAGAAATTGGATGATTGTGAGTGTATAGTTCGTGTAATTTGTGGTACACTTTTCGTTCGAAGTGTTTAAGGATAGGTTAGGATCCTTGGTATGCTCAAAGTTGAAGCAAGACATGGTGATGGGCCGTGTGAACCCAATTATTGTAAAGTCTACCTTTCGTAGCATTGTACGGGTGTACGAGATGCGGTTATGGAACGTAGTTCCAAGTGGGGGAGTTACACTCCCGCACGCGGAGGTTTTAGTGTGACATTTCTGACAATGCTTTTGGTAGATCCGAAATTTGTGTCGGGACCTAGATTTGGTCGATTTGTGGTAGAGTACAATTTCGGTTAAATTGTACCTGTGATTTTGGATTTGAATTATCACCCAGGTGGTAATGTGGTAAATCTCGTTGAGAGATAATGGACGGGTATGGCGAGCAAGGTGAAATCCCTCGGTTAAGGGATGTGCGTATCGGATCCTCTTTTAGAGAATTAATGTTTTGTGCCTATGTTTGATATAGGTGGTTCTTGCTCGATTGTGTGATTAGTTAGTGGTATCCGTTAGGATTCACTATGGCGTAGCAGAGCGCGATGTTACGCTACTCGTCGTTCGAGGCCAAAAGGGTGTTGATTGATGAAGCATGACCTTCGGGGTCCGCTGACTTCATCATGTTATTGGTGATTGATGAAGCATGACCTTCAGGGTCCGCTGACTTCATCATGGGATCGTTGATTGGTGGAGCATGACCTTCGGGGTCCGCTGACTTCATCATGAGATCGTTGATTGGTGAAACATGACCTTCGGGGTCCGCTGACTTCATCATGGGTGTAGTGTTATATCGGTGAAGCATGACCGTTGACGGGGTCCGCTGACTTCATCCGGTGTTGAGTGATCTATCGGTTGTTTTATACACCGATGGTGGGTTCGTAAGGACCATGTGGTGTGATCTATTGGTCGTTTTATACACCGATGGTGGGATCGTGAGGACCATGTTGTGTGATTAGTGATTGCGATAGCCGTGTTTCGCTCATATGATGTTAGGATAGTGGCATATTGGTTGTATTGCGCACTACAAAGGATGTTTTGTGGTAAGTGTAATCCGTAAGGATTCATGTGGTTCGATCTTCAACGTTCGGATTGTTGACTTTAGGTTGAGACTTGGTCACTTTTAGTGTGGTCCTTGGTAAAGGTACGCTAAGGAATTGATATCTCGGTTCGAGATTGGTCGAGTTTTTCGCGATGTGAGGGATTGAGCAAGGTTTTAGTGCTCGGTTGGTGGATTTGATAAATCGCGGGTGACGATTTAGTTGTTAAAGGTGATTCATTGGGAAGAATTGTCTAGGAAAGTTCGGATTGAGACTTATGTTTGAGGACCGTTGAGTAGGTCCGGATTGGTTAAGTGGAGAAGATCACGAGGACGTGATCGAGTTTAAGTGGGGGAGAGTTGTAAGACCCAAATATTTATTGTACATAATGTATTTATGGTGTACGATACGTGTATGAAGTGTACGAAGCATGTACGTGTTGTTTGCTCGAACGTCGAAGGAAACTGGATGTGGTCTGAAGTGACAAGGTGTGTACGTATCTTTTCAACCCCAAATAAAGTTTGAGTTGATGTTTCAAAGCCTTACCATTGGAAAGAAAATCTTATTACGTTTCCAATGATATTTGATTCATCGAAAAAAGAGCTACGGTCAAAAAGTTATGGCCAAAACAAGTTTCTGAAAACTGACCTGAAGGTTGGAGCAGCGCTCCACATTATGGCGCGGTGCTCCGATCGCGTCAGAAGCAATTTTCAGCTTTTTTTTAAGGTTTAAATGAGGGGTACTTTGGTCTTTTCAATTGGGGTCGGTTTAGGGTCACCAAAACTGATCTAGAACTCCATTGGAGCTCATTTCTCACCCACACAAACACTCTCATCCATATTTAGAGAGAGAGGAAGAGTTCTAGAGTGAGAGAGCTTGATTTGGAGAAGAAGGAGTTGAATTCTAGCCAAAGCTCGGATTTTAAAGTTGTTCATCTCGCTCCCAGCTACGTTTTGGTAGTATTGGTAAGTCCTAACTCCGAATTTTATTTGTTAGATTCGATATTCAAGTTAGGGTTTGAGATTGTTAGTTGTAAAACCCATTTGGTTGATGAAGAGGGTTTATGGAAACTTGCTACTTTGATATTTGGCGGGTTTTGGGTTGGTTAATGATTTAACCATGTTTAAGACTTGTAAATGGTGTATAATCACTAGTGTTAGTGATTATTGGTGTTTTGGAAACCATTAGGGTTCTTATGGTTGACTAATTTTGACTAGAGTCAAAATTAGGGTTTGTTGATGATTATGACTCAATTGCCGATTTAATAAGGTTTATAAACTTAAAATGGATTAAGTTGAAGCATAGAACCGAGTTAAATATGTTTTGGTGTCAAAACTTGCTAATGGCGTGATATTGACTTCTTATGGGTCAAATTAGGGATTAAGTGTCATTTTGGGCAAGATAGGTGTTTAACACCTATGTTTGGGTTTGATTGATATATTAGGACCATTCTCACTTGTGTAAGTGATTATTGGTTAGTTTGGGCGCGATTTTGTGCTTGGAAGTGCATTTGGGTCGAAATTGCACTAGTAGTCAATTTGGGT
This sequence comes from Rutidosis leptorrhynchoides, assembly GCF_046630445.1. Lineage (NCBI taxonomy): Eukaryota > Viridiplantae > Streptophyta > Magnoliopsida > Asterales > Asteraceae > Rutidosis > Rutidosis leptorrhynchoides. The sequence goes on from NC_092342.1 coordinate 218,521,010, forward strand.
TGATTTGTATATCCACCCTAATTGTGTTACTTGTTATGTGATAAATGGAATAGGTACATTCCATCGGCGATTGCGGATTATTCGGTGGCATTCTTCAAGACGACAAGGTGAGTGTTAATATCCTATATGCATACGTATGTGTAGGATGGGTGCGGGTCGGGAGAAGGGGTTATCGCTTATAGAGCTCGCTTCTCGTATAGGTGAAATTGTTGGACTTGTGTATAGGTCCAATTGGCACGGTTGTGTGTTTTGGTTGACCACTTTGGCGAGGTGCACACTTTGTGTGTACGTTATCACATGGGCATGTGATGTGGACTTATATAACCCCAATGACGAAGGATTAATATAGTGAGTGGAATAATTATATGTGTAGGTATATAATGTATCTATTTGTTGTAGCGTGAAATGTGTAGTGTCGAGGTGCTAAGACACCACGTTTCACGTGATGAGTGAAGCATCGAGGTGTTAAGATGCCACTCGGGGTGAAGCATCGAGGTGTTAAGATGCCACCTAGGGGTGTAGTGTCGAGGTGTGAAGGTGCTACCCTAGGGGTTAGTGATATGAGGTGTTAAGTACCCTAACGGATGTTATGAACACCGATGGTGTTTTCGCGAGCGCCATTCCCTTGTACGATTGGTTAACCATGGTTATTGTGTTGTAAGCGTAAGCAAATTATGTTATTCGAGATATATATATATATATATATATATATATATATATATATATATATATATATATATATATATATATATATATATATATATATATATATATATATATATATATATATATATATATATATATATATATATATATATATATGTATACATATAATGTTGTATTGTCGTGATGTAGCTAACCCTCCGGGTGTAGCTTATTGGCATTGTTCACATCGTTGTTGGTGAACTTATATTTTGTTGATGTATCTTTAGCTCGTTGCCTAGTGATCTTAAGGTATGCTTAGACTAGCTTGCCTTTATGCTTGGATGCTCCGGTATGCGGTATTTGGTTTTGTGGGGCGTGTCCATTTTATGCATATATATGTATGTAGTATATTCTCACTCACTAAGCGTTAGCTTACCCTCTCGTTGTTTGCCTTTTTATAGATTTACATGGATGCGGTGGCTCGGGTAAGCGTGGGACTAGTGGACTCGCGTAGTTGCTTTAGAAGGCTTGCTTTTGGATTGATTAGGATTGGGTAGCGTATCCCCAATCGCCATGCTCGGCTTTATTTTGTGTTAAAAGTCGTGTGGTCGAAAACTTGAAATTGGTACTTAAAGGGTAATTTGGGCATATGTGGGCCCGGTGTCGTAAAACCCTTTTTATTGATGGAACGTGTTAGTTTTAACTATTATAATATGTTGTGAAAACCGTTTAGTCTAAATGTGTCGGGAAGTGGTCAAACATTTTCGCATTTGGGACTTCTTGGGACAGCAGCCTGTACAGGCCCTTTTGCGCGCCGCGCAGGGTCATGGCGCGCCGCGCCATTTGCTGCACAAAGAAATTTTTTTTTATTTCGTGTTATTGGTTGGTTAACGGGTTGGGTTGTTACAATATATTATTATAATCAGTTTTTCATATGGAATTGTAGTAGTTGAATTGTATATTAGCTACTAAGTATGAACTTAACGGGTAGGTAGTACCCGAATTTAAACTTATTAAACGCTAATATGAAGAAAAAGCTTTTATAAATGAGTTCATGTTATGCTACGAGATACTATTAACTACTCTTAATATTCTGTATAATTAACTTGTTTCATTTGACTATTTTGAAGGAAATGGCACCGACTACTCGACACACCTTGAATATGAGCGAAGAGGAATTTCGTGCCTTTCTTGCATCAAATATAGCCGCAGTACAGGCCGCGCTACATACCAACAATAACTCTGAATCTAGCAATACAGCTAACGGCGCAAGAAATCGTGTAGGATGCTCCTACAAGGAATTCACTGCCTGCAAACCTTCAGAATTTGATGGGACCGAAGGACCAATCGGATTGAAACGGTGGACCGAGAAAGTTGAATCGGTGTTTGCCATAAGTAAGTGTGCTGAAGGAGACAAAGTGAAGTACGCTACGCATACCTTCACATGTATTGCGTTAACATGGTGGAATACCTATCTAGAGCAAGTGGGACAAGATGCTGCTTACGCGCTACCGTGGTCAGCATTCAAGCACTTGATGAACGAGAAGTACCGTCCCAGAACCGAGGTCAATAAGCTCAAGTCAGAACTTAGAGGGTTACGAACACAGGGATTCGATATTACTTCGTACGAAAGACGATTAACAGAATTGTGCCTATTGTGTCCGAGAGCATTCGAAGATGAGGAAGAGAAGATCGACGCGTTTGTGAAAGGGTTACCGGAGAGAATCCAAGAAGATATAAGTTCACACGAGCCTGCCTCCATACAAAAGGCATGTAGAATGGCTCACAAACTAGTGAACCAGATTGAGGGAAGAATTAAAGAACAGGCGGCCGAAGAGGCCAACGTGAAGCTAGTCAAAAGAAAGTAGGAGGAAAACGGTGATAAGAGTCACCAAAATAACAACAACTATCCCAACAATCGCAACATCAATCGCAACTACAACAAACGGCATAACAACAACAACAACTACAACAATCATTCCAACAACAATAACAACCGCAACAAAAACAACAATCAGAAGTAGCTATGCCAAAGGTGTGAAAAGTATCACTCGGGGTTCTGCACCAAATTTTGCAACAAGTGTAAAAGAAATGGTCATAGCGCGGCGAAGTGTGAGGTCTACGGACCAGGGGTTAACAGAAGGAAAGGAACAAATGGTGTCGGAATGAGTAATGGCGGAGCAAGTAGTGTCGGAGCAAGTTATGCCAATGTAGTTTGTTATAAATGTGGAAAACCGGGCCACATTATTAGAAATTGCCCGAACCAGGAGAACACGAATGGAAAAGGCCGCGAAGAGTTTTCAATATTAATGCGACAGAGGCACATGAAGACCCGGAGCTTGTTACGGGTACGTTTCTTATTGATAATAAATATGCTTACGTTTTATTTGATTCGGGTGCAGATAGAAGCTATATGAGTAGAGATTTTTGTACCAAATTAAGGTGTCCATTGACGCCGTTGGATAGTAAATTTTTACTCGATTTAGCAAACGGTAAATTAATTTCAGCAGATTATATATGCCGGAATCGAGAAATTAAACTGGATAGTGAAATATTTAAGATTGATTTGATACCAGTAGAGTTAGGGAGTTTTGATATAATAGTTGGCATGGACTGGCTGAAGGAGATGAAAGCAGAGATCGTATGTTACAAAAATGCAATTCGCATTGTACGAGACGAAGGAGAACCCTTAATGGTGTACAGAGAAAAGGGCAACACGAAGCTACATCTTATTAGTAATTTGAAGGCACAAAAACTAATAAGAAAAGGTTGCTATGCTGTTTTAGCACACATCGAGAAAGTAAAAACTGAAGAAAAGAGCATCAATGATGTTCCCGTCGCAAAAGAATTTCCTGATGTATTTCTGAAAGAATTACCGGGACTACCTCCACATCGATCTGTTGAATTTCAAATAGATCTTGTACCAGGAGCTGCACCAATAGCTCGTGCTCCTTACAGACTCGCACCCAGCGAGATGAAAGAACTGCAAAGCCAATTGCAAGAACTATTAGAACGCGGTTTCATTCGACCAAGCACATCACCATGGGGAGCTCCTGTTTTGTTTGTCAAGAAGAAGGTGAAAGGACCCGTCCTAATCCATCTGGACGAAGTCACCAACATCTGGTTCCATTGCGATGATTGACTCAAAATAATGTCTTTAAAATGAGCAAATGCACAGCGAAATGTTTCTTTCATACCTAAGAATAAACATGCTTTCAAGTGTCAATCAAAAGGTTGGTGAGTTCATAAGTTTATCATAAAACAATAAAATTCATCATTTTGATAGACCACAAGATTTAAATGATACATGGTACAAATGGGCCCGAATCCTATACTCACCTGTAATGTACATGCGATATCTTTTAAATACAGTACATCTTTCTCGTGTACGAAACTATTTTCATAAATCATAGTAACCGTACACATATCTTGTGCACAAAAATAACATACACATAACTTGTGTATAAAATCATTCTCTCGTTATATAACATTCACATCAACTGGTGGCAATTATCATGTCCACATAATTCAATGGTGGCAATTATCATGTCCATATAATTCAATGGTGGCAATTATCATGTCCACATAATTTAATGGTGGCAATTATCATATCCACATAATTCAATAATAATCTGCAGAACTTTTGTCTGCATAATAATTCATTCGAGGAATGTTTTGCTTGTGTCTATCTCGTCAAACATTTATAAAAGCATTTCATGTATTCGCAGTTCAAAATATCTTTCAAAAGCATTTAATGAAGCAGTTGTAAAAACAGCGCATGTATTCTCAGTCCCAAAAATGTAAAGAATAAAAGGGAGCAAATGAACTCACCATACTGTATTTTTTAGTAAAAATACATATGACGATATTGAACAATGCAGGGTTAGCCTTGGATTCACGAACCTATACCAGTAATATATATTAAAACATATAATCACACAATTCCATTTATTAATCATATGATATTTAATTAAGTAGTTTAATTATATAATAATCTTGATCAATCCTATTTAAGGTACATATATATATATATATATATATATATATATATATATATATATATATATATATATATATATATATATATATATATATACTTTACTTATATTTTCAATTATGTGTTACATATATTTATTTTGTAAAATAATTAATATTTATACATATAGTTATATTAATATATGTATAGAGCTAGTTAGATGGAAAAAAAAATATCAATAATTTGTTATAGGTAATATTTATATAATAAATGTCAATATGTTCATTCTAATATTTTATGTAATATTAATATAATTATAGTATGTATCGAATACATTTTTATATATCTAATATTTATTTAATAAAATAATGTTAGTAATGATAATAATAATAATAATAATAATAATAATAATAATAATAATAATAATAATAATAATAATAATAATAATAATAATAATCATAAGGATCATGTTAATAATAAAAATGATAATAATAATGATAATTTTCCATAATAATACTAATAATCTTAATGATTTAATAAAAATACATATAATGATGTTAGTAGTAGTAATAATATTAATTATAATAATAATGATAATAATACTAATAATAAAAAATAAAGATAAACTACCTTAAGGGTATCATCTCCCAAAATAATATAAAATTGTCTCTGCCAAGACTCGAACACGCAACCTCTCATTAACCCGATATAACCCCAACCACCTGATCTAGTCTGCTTTTCTTGATTCAACACCCAAAATAATTCTATTAATCCATTTTCTGTTTCGAGCCCGAACAGTCTAGCCACTCTTGGCCCAACAGCCCAATCACCCTTAGCCCACCCTGTGCAGCTATCTATTGGAAAAAATAAAATAAATTGTAGCAGTTTAGATTCGAACCCACGACCTCCTGATTCAACAAACAAACTCCTAAACCACTGAACCATCTGATTCTTTCTGTTTTAATGCGCGACATAATTTTTATATATCCAATCTCGTCTGTTTTCCCATTTCTTCTTCTTCATATCATTATCTTCCAATATTATCAACCCATTAAAACCATAACTACCCATCATTTATAATCATAACCGTGATCATTTCATGATCATAAAAGTAATCATAACATAATCATAATCATATTATAATCATGTTTATATCATAATCATAATCACCATCGTCTATTTATAACTCGTAATTGTTAACATAGTCATTCTCCATGATCAACATCGAGCATCATCATCTATATCAACATCATATATCTCGATCATCATCGTTACTTATCTATCATTATCATACCATCGTCACTAACTTTTATCCATCATCATCAACTTCGTTATGTGTATCAACTTATCATTTTATGCGTTATCTTCCTCAACTTATCGCTACCATTATCTTACATTGTTGTTTAACGTCATCCTCACAACAAGAGAATACAATAGCTACACGAGTGAAATTCTTGGGCCGTTATAGAATTAATTTAGTTTAAGGTGTCCCTAATTTTACATCGGCCCAAAGAAGCTGGATCCTAGTTTTTAGAAGAAGGAACACGACTCCCTAAACCGTCCTAAACTAAGCACGACCCATGTAGGAAAAGTATAGGTTAATTTAACTGAAATAATGATCGCTCGATAAATAAAAAATTAAAGATACCGTTCCATGTTGTCCCATGCTGTCCACTTTTCTTTGTTCCTTTATTTTTTTAATCGCAAATTGGTAACCATCTTTAGACAAAGCTATACAGCTAAGCATTCCATTAAGAATAAGATATACCAAAGTATTGTATTGGCTTTTCATTGATCTTTCTAGTTTATGAAAATATTATCATCTTTATCATCGTGTTACCCACTATGATATCATAAAGTTATGTGGGGGTATTTCATCTAATAAAGGTTGCCGTAAAAAAATGCATTTGGTTCTCGGTTCACAGCTGAATCAGATATTAGTAATATTGGAGGTGAAGTGGTATTTGTTTGTGGCGTAAGAATCAAACATAGAAATATGTACAACGTTTAGGTTTGATAGTGGTGGCGCCGTGGCAGGTTTTAAAGCAGAAAAAGTAGAGAGGGGGAGATAGAAAGGTTAGGAGAAAGAAGGTTGTCATTAGTGGCTGTGGTGGTTGATTGAACTCGAACAAGAAGGAAATAAAAAATGGGGTTGATGAAAGTGGTGAACCGAAGGTGAAGTTAGGATGAGGATTATCGTGCAGTAATGAAAAAAAATCTGTCTTCCTTCTCATTAGTAACAGGGATGAATCGTATATAACCAAAAATGAAAAGGTTAATTGAATTATTAAAGCAGTACATTTGATTGTATTTTAATGAAGATGGTCGACAGGAAATTTTGTCAAGAATATAAATACAATAAAAATAATAAAAAGCTGAACTAGATAGATCATGGAAATTTTGTTTGGTTCTAGTAGTTGGTTCCTGATTTATACGATTTTATAAATCAACAACAGTATGAAAATAACATGTAACAGATTCTGAATCCAAACAAGAAGATGTACGTATGGTCTCATCCCATTTTTATTAATAGTTAATAATTATTAATTATATTTATATTAATAATAATCTAAATAAAAATAAAAATAATAATATTAATAATAATAATACTAATATTGATAGTATTATAATTAATAAAAATACTGATAATTATAACAATAACAATAATAATAATAACATCATTACTAATCAAATAATGCTAATTATTATTATAATTATAATAATAGAACTAATATTAATAATAATAATAATAAATGATAATTACTAATAATATTTAAATCTTAGTTGGATTATAATTTTATTCATTTTTATAATAATACTTATATTTTTAACTTTTTATTTTGATAAACATACTTTACAATTATTAGAATTTTTAATTATATTAATAATAATAATAATAATAGGATTAATAATACTAATACTCATATCAATATTAGTAAAAATATCGGAAGTAACAATAATAATTATATTTAATTATATTTTTAACCCGCAATCAAACTTGATATCACATATTATTAATTATGACATATATATAATAACATATATATAACCTTTATATTTTTATATATTACAATTTACATATAACATTAACTACATATAACATTAACTACATATAGAAATCATATTTACATATAGATTTATTTTAATCACTACTTTATCATTTTATATATATTTTACTTCTTCAATTCAAATGATTAAATTGTTTTCTATTACTTAAAATTATTATATATACTTATATTTATATTTACATATTCATTTACACACAATTGTTCGTGAATCCTCGGGAGTGGTCAAAGTCCAATAATTTCATAAAACAGTTCAGAAATTTTGAGATTCAATTTAATAGACTTTGCTTATCATGTCGAAACCATATAAAGATTAAGTTTAAATTTGGTCAGAAATTTCCGGGTCGTCACAGAAGGATGGTACATTTAGGTTGTGTATTGACTACAGAGAGTTGAATAAACTTACCATCAAAAAACGTTATCCACTGCCGAGAATTGACGAATTATTTGATTAACTGCAAGGCTTGTCAGTTTATTCAAAAATCGATTTACGTTCTGGATATCATCAAATGCGAGTAAAGGAGGATGATATTCCAAAAACTGCTTTTAGGACGCGTTATGGTCATTACGAGTTTATGGTTATGCCGTTTGGATTGACTAATGCACCGGTTGTGTTCATGGACCTTATGAACCGAGTGTGTGGGCCATATTGAAATGTCCCGTTCTTATTGATTAAAAACGTTCAATATTAATTGATTTCGTTGCGAGGTTTTGACCTCTATATGAGACGTTTTTCAAAGACTGCATTCATTTTTAAAACAAACCATAACCTTTATTTCATAAATAAAGGTTTAAAAAGCTTTACGTAGATTATCAAATAATGATAATCTAAAATATCCTGTTTACACATGACCATTACATAATGGTTTACAATACAAATATGTTACATCGAAATCAGTTTCTTGAATGCAGTTTTTATACAATATCATACAAACATGGACTCCAAATCTTTTCCTTATTTTAGTATGCAACAGCGGAAGCTCTTAGTATTCACCTTAGAATAAACATGCTTTAAACGTTAACAAAAATGTTGGTGAGTTATAGGTTTAACCTATATATATCAAATCGTAACAATAGACCACAAGATTTCATATTTCAATATACATCCCATACATAGAGATAAAAATCATTCATATGGTGAACACCTGGTAACCGACATTAACAAGATGCATATATAAGAATATCCCCATCATTTCGGGACACCCTTCGGATATGATATAAATTTCGAAGTACTAAAGCATCCGGTACTTTGGATGGGATTTGTTAGGCCCAATAGATCTATCTTTAGGATTCACGTCAATTAGGGTGTCTGTTCCCTAATTCTTAGATTACCAGACTTAATAAAAAGGGGCATATTCGATTTCGATAATTCAACCATAGAATGTAATTTCACGTACTTGTGTCTATTTTGTAAATCATTTATAAAACCTGCATGTATTCTCATCCCAAAAATATTAGATTTTAAAAGTGGGACTATAACTCTCACAGATTTTTTTACTTCGTCGGGAAGTAAGACTTGGCCACTGGTTGATTCACGAACCTATAACAATATATACATATATATCAAAGTATGTTTAAAATATATTTACAACACTTTTAATATATTTTGATGTTTTAAGTTTATTAAGTCAGCTGTCCTCGTTAGTAACCTACAACTAGTTGTCCACAGCTAGATGTACAGAAATAAATCGATAAATATTATCTTGAATCAATCCACGACTCAGTGTGTACGTATCTCAGTATTGATCACAACTCAAACTATATATATTTTGGAATCAACCTCAACCCTGTATAGCTAACTCCAACATTCACATATAGAGTGTCTATGGTTGTTCCGAAATATATATAGATGTGTCGACATGATAGGTCAAAACATTGTATACGTGTCTATGGTATCTCAAGATTACATAATATACAATACAAGTTGATTAAGTTATGGTTGGAATAGATTTGTTACCAATTTTTCACGTAGCTAAAATGAGAAAAATTATCCAATCTTGTTTTACCCATAACTTCTTCATTTTAAATCCGTTTTGAGTGAATCAAATTGCTATGGTTTCATATTGAACTCTATTTTATGAATCTAAATATAAAAAAGTATAGGTTTATAGTCAGAAAAATAAGTTACAAGTCATTTTTGTAAAGGTAGTCATTTCAGTCAAAAGAACGACGTCTAGATGACCATTTTAGAAAACATACTTCCACTTTGAGTTTAACCATAATTTTTGGATATAGTTTCATATTCATAATAAAAATCATTTCCCAGAATAACAACTTTTAAATCAAAGTTTATCATAGTTTTTAATTAACTAACCCAAAACAGCCCGCGGTGTTACTACGACGGCGTAAATCCGGTTTTACGGTGTTTTTCGTGTTTTCAGGTTTTAAATCATTAAGTTAGCATATCATATAGATATAGAACATGTGTTTAGTTGATTTTAAAAGTCAAGTTAGAAGGATTAACTTTTATTTGTGAACAAGTTTAGAATTAACTAAACTATGTTCTAGTGATTAAAAGTTTAAACCTTCGAATAAGATAGCTTTATATGTATGAATCGAATGATGTTATGAACATCATTACTACCTCAAGTTCCTTGGATAAACCTACTGGAAATGAGAAAAATATATCTAGCTTCAAAGGTGTGACAACCCGGAAATTTCCAACCAAATTTAAACTTTAATCTTTATATGTTTCCGACACGATAAGCAATATTTGTTAAGTTAAATTGCAAGAATTTTAAACTATATTCATACATTCATTCAACCTCGACCAAGTTCCAACAATTCACGAACCATTAAACGAATATGATTATATATGTATATGTGTATATATATATTATAACTTGAAACGTAAACAAAATATTAGATTAAATACTTTATATGATTATATCTGTTTCAAAATGTTTATCAATGGAATTAGAAGATAAGATCAAATGATTGAATTATCAGATATATTGAATTATGATTACAAGTCTCTGTTGAAAGGCCCACGTTGATTTGAGAAATCTTTCCATTTTAACAATATTCGGAAAATGGTAAAGTGATTTATAAATAAGAACAAATTGTCAATCATTGAGAACTAGACAAAGGATAGTGGAAGATTGAATCTCATAAAGACTCGATTGATCTATTTAGTTTCAAACGTACAAAAACATTTTTAGTTTAAAAAGAACTTTATTATTAAAACGTATATAACTTTTATAAATATCTAGAACCACTTTTGACAACTCATTACTTAACTAGTATGATAAAGATAACGATATTTATATTTTATTTTATTAAATATATATAACGATTTAAATTAATATTATATATATTTATACGCGTATTATACGTACATAGTTTTATACTTTTACTATACTTAAACTTTACCTTTACTTTATTTTTACTTTACTTTAACTTTAATAATTCACTTTAATAATTCATACTTTAATAATTCACTTTAATAATTCATACTTTAATAATTCATACTTTAATAATTCACTTTAATAATTCATACTTTAATAATTCACTTTAATAATTCAAAAATCTATTATAAATAGAATTCAATAGGTTTCATTATTTCATAGAAACTTGAAAATATTTTTCTCTAAACTCTCTCAATCGATTTACATATATATATTTACTCCGTATTATTTCAAGATATTATTAGTATACATAAAATATTACGACGGAGTGCTGTCCGAGTAATTTCGAAATTGTTTTTCGAGTAGGATAGGATTAAGGAAATTATGGGTTATAGCTATGGAGGTGATTGAGTATGGTTCATGGGTATGCTCGTGAGGTCAATATAGTGTTTATCATTTCCGTTTTTGTCTACGTACCTTTCCTGCAATATTGAATCTCAATATTGATACGTGAGTACTCATAATTTAACTTTTACATACTAATAGTGTATCCCCGACTAGTGCTCGAGTATTTAAGATTATGCATGCTTGTACTTTTGATATTGCCCTTAGACAGGTTAGGTTGAATATTGAATTAGTTACACTTGCGGTTGAGATAAGGTATAAGATATGCATGTCCTTGGAAAGCTAGCGAAAAATTAAGAACTTTTTCTTTAGATATCGAATGGTTTCGATGAACGGATTAGAAGTTATAATCAATTGAATTTTCGATATTTTTATTAAAATTGATTATTATTATCGTCATTTTTATCGTCGTTCTAGTTTTATCTTATTATTATCATTATTATTATCTTTATCAAACAAAGAGATTTATCATTAAAAATTGTTATTTTTTTATTATTATTACTATCGTTATTATCGTTAAAGTTATAATTAGTATTATTATTATTATCTAATTATTATTATTATTATTATTATTATTATTATTATTATTATTATTATTATTATTATTATTATTATTATTATTATTATTATTATTATTATTATTAGTATTATTATTATTATTATTATCATTATTAATATATATATCATTATTTAAAAATGGTGATTGTTATTGTTATTATTATTATTACTATATTATCATTAAGATAATTATTAGTATTATCGTTAATAATGTTATAGTAACTATCATTATTAATATTAGTGTAATTAAAACAAATATTTGTAACACATAATTATTTTGATTACTATTATTATCATTATTATGAACACGATATAAAAGACGATTAAAAGCTATTAAACGAAACGATTAGGAAATAATGAGTAAGAGTATCATGATGAAATTAAAATATTATAAGATATTGATTTAGATAAAATTATCGTTCTTATTATTTTTATCATTACTATTATTATTAAATGTATCGTTAGTATTAAAACTATCATTTTAACAAAAATTATCATTTTAATAGAAATGTCATTGTTACTATAAAATATTATTATTATTATTATTTTAAATAGAATTATTATTTTAAAGATAATATTAAAAATTATCGTAAATATTAAAGTTATCATAATTAGAATTATCATTTTATCATAATGTCATCTTAGTAATTATAAATATTGATATTTTTATAATAATAATTATTATTACAAAATAATACAACTTTTACTTACTATCATTATAGATATTATTTTATCAAATAAATATGTGATACAAACATATTTTACTACGTGTAATAACTTACTTTAATAATACCTATCATATTATCTTTATGATATTAAATGAACCCTATAAATTTTATTACTTAATATATATAAAAGTATATTTTATTACATAAATTTAATATAAAATTTTATTTATTAATAAATAAATTATATTATTACTCTAATAAATCTTTTAAAAATATTTAAAAATATAAAACGACGATATTTAAACTATATATCAATCATGTATAGATTTTTTGGAAATTATTTTGAGTCAAATTTAATTTTGTTGACTTTTGCATATTAGTCTCGAGCATTAGAATTGTGGTACACTATGACTTGACCTAATTTGTTAGACAAATATTGACCAACACATAATTATATATAATTAATCTAGGTTCGTGAATCCGAGGCCAACCTTGCACTTGTTCAATGACGTTATATGTATTTTTACTACGAAATACAGTATGGTGAGTTTCATTTGCCTTTTTACCCTTTATATTTTTGGGCTGAGAATACATGCGCAATTTTTATAAATGCTTTACGAAATAGACACAAGTGATCGAAACTACATTCTATGGCTGGATTATTAAACCGAATATGCCCCTTTTTAGTCTGGTAATCTAAGAATTAGGGAACAGACACCCTAATTGACGCGAATCCTAAAGATAGATCTATTGGGCCTAACAAACCCCATCCAAAGTACCGGATGCTTTAGTACTTCGAAATTTATATCATGTCCGAAGGAGGATCCCGGAATGATAGGGAATATTCTTATATGTATCTAGTTAATGTCGGTTACCAGGTGTTCACCATATGAATGATTATTTTTGTCTCTATGCATGGGACGTATATTTATGAGAACTGGAAATGAAATTCTTGTGGTCTATTAAAATGATGAAAATAAATGATTATGATAAACTAATGAACTCACCAACCTTTTGGTTGACACTTTAAAGCATGTTTATTCTCAGGTGTTAAAGAAATCTTCCGCTGTGCATTTGCTCATTTTAAAGATATTACTTGGAGTCTTTCATAGCATATTTCGAAGAACGTTGCATTCGAGTCATTGAGTTCATCAAAGATTATTATTAAATCAATTTATAGTTGGATAGTGGATATTATGAAATGGTATGCATGCCTGTCAATTTTCAATGTAAAGAAAGTTTGTCCTTTAAAAACGAATGCAATGTTTGTAAAATGTATCATATAGAGGTCAAATACCTCGCAATGTAATCAACTATTGTGAATCGTTTATAATGTATATGAACGGGTCCTTTCAGTTGGTATCAGAGCGGTGGTCTTAGCGAACCATGTCTGCATTAGTGTGTCTAACTGATAAGTCGTTAGGATGCATTAGTGAGTCTGGACTTCGACCGTGTCTGCATGTCAAAAGTTTTGCTTATCATTTTTAGTCGGAAATCATCTGCTTATCATTCTTAGGAAATTACCTGCTTATCATTACTATTCTAGACACGTCTTGCTACATTAATTGCATGAGTAGTGTATAGAAAAAATTCATATCTTAGCGTATCTGCTAAATCATATCTTATCGTATCTGTTACTTTAAACTTTACCTGACATATCCCGCAAATTCCTCCGTAATCTACGAAATCTTTTGTTCTATATCTATGGATATTCTATGTAATTAGAATACCATCCGATAACCGAAAATCATTTCATATCGAAAAATCCTTATTCAATCGTACGAAATGGAATTCATCATTAATTCAAGTTCCTCGGATTTCGAAATGGAATCCCACTCCAGCTCTGAAAGCAGTGTGACCGGAATGGATCAACCAATCAGCCATCATCTATTCTGGATGAATTGGGGATGGGTTCGTAGCCTCCTCAATCATTGGAGACAAGAAGAAGGTGATCCCTTCCATCCACCCCATTGCCCTCTTAACGAAGAACCTGAAGCACTTACCGGCGAACCAATCCGAAACACCATTTTCTCTCTCATTTCTAGAGTATCTCATCACGATTATATACTACATCAAATTCTAGATTATATTTATCCGCTCGTCTGAACCAACAATCACCCCGGTATAATAGAAGAAGTCAACGAGCTCGCTCGGGTAGTGGCTTTGGAGAATATGGTGCAAAGATTACAAACACCAGCAGCAGCACCAGCAGCATAACCAGTACCACCATCATCAACGCCAACAGTACCATTACCACCTCCAACCACAACCGCGTCGTAAACCTCAACTTCACAATCTGTCCCACGAGCATCAACGTCATACGCACCATAGATACCAAGGAGTACCAACAACAATAACTGACGAAGTATTAATTCATAACTTCATTGGAGAAACATTCCGCGGCGATTATGTAATCTCTAAAGTCTTAGAGATTATCTAATCTAGCCCTAACCATAAATCAGTTAAACGAACTAAAATGATAGAAGGAAGAGTAGAAACCCTGACAAAAATGGTGTGTGATTAACAAGCTAAACTTGGTTTACCAACAACATCAACAGTACCGTCAGCGTTACCAGCATCGTCAGTACAGTCAACATCCGAATCAACAACACCGATAACATCACAAACTCTGTCAGTTCAAGAATCACTATGGACATCATTACGAATCAATAACGTGTATATTGTATCAACGAGTTATGAAGAATTAACTCATTCCCTCTGAAGAAATTATATGTATATTATATATATATATATATATATATTGAAATAAATCTTTCCGTGCTAAGCTATTGTGTGTGAATCTTAACTACTCGGTTAATTCATATTACAAATATGCAATAATGTACGTCCTTCGGCCGCAACTTAACCAGTGTTAACTACAATCTCTGTCGCAATTCAACAAATTTCAATTCATAATAAATCAAGTATATATTTGATTTTACACTTTCATCATCGATGTACCCGAAACTTTTCAGATAACATCATTCGTACTTCGCGAAATTCACAAGAATTCCACGAACCGAACATCATACATCAACAAATAACGAAGTATTGATTCATAATTTCAATGTCATTAAAGAAATACTGCGTAAAAGTTATGTACTTTTTAAAGCCTTTAGGGATTATTCAATTCTAGTTTCAACCGTAAATCAAATGAGTTCAATTTAACATTAACTCATTAAATCTATGTTACATCTGAAGAAAATATACATATATATATTTTCATAAAGACTGTAATAAAATTCTTTTGTACAAAATATTAATTGTGAAATTTTTTTAACGGGTAGGTAATACCCGAGAGATATATAAATTCACAATTAATATGTTACATTCTTCGAATCTGATTCAGCAAATCATCCATTATACTCCCTACTTTCACAACAATATACATTCTTTTATAGAAATCAAAACAACCATACTCATTCAAAATTTAATTACATATTCTGATTTTGAAATCTCAAAATTCAACTTGAGATATGATCAAAATCATCACTCTTAGATCCTTACATCTTTCACATGCTATATTTTGACTTCAAAACTGTGTTAGAACATCAAATGTATGTTAACGATTACAATCTGTGTTCAAACCCTTCGAAAATTTCTGAAGACACTTCGAATGATGAGCAATCGAGATGATGATCCAACCACATGTTACCCACAGTTATGTACCCGAAAAACTCTTGAAACCAAAGTAAAAGTTTAAACAATGTATCCGCGTCAGATTCTTTGGCATTTGTTAGCAAAAATAACTTTGCGACTCCTATTCAAAGTAGCCAGTTTTGTCACAGCTCCAGCAAGTCAACTTCGACTTTTCAGTCAGACTAACCTTATTATAACCTTAAGATATACACCATCGTTACCAGGGAACCTTTTACATTCCACCACATTATTAGCAGATGTACCAACAACTTCATTACCCTTTGACTTTATCCTCTCCAAAAAGTCATTATAATTATTCATTGAAACCCCATCATTTACTCATTCGCATCTTGTAATGAGAATTGCCATACGAATCATTGGGAATTAGCAATCAGTATTTTGAAATCTCGCAGGATGTCTACGCCAACAGTTATATGTGTATATATAACGTCTATCTTCTGTACTTAATTTGAATGTGAAGTTTCTGAAAAACACTCCGAACTACGATTTGGTTCTCCGAAAATGGAAAAAAAAAAATGCTGATGAAGCAGCAAAAACTATAAACGACTTTAAACGGTAAAAGCTGGATTATAATGATGAAGTGTGCTGGCAAAGCGCAGAAAAAGAGAAGTTTTGGAACTGAAAAACGGATTGAGCAAAGTAGGAAGGAGGCTGAGGACAAATTACAAAGACTGAACCTGACTTCAAAGGATCCAAATAATTCAGTATCTGCTGAAGTCATTAACGAATACCTTGCTCCTGACTCTAAACCCCTGCGGACAATATTCTTCATCATCCTCTGATATTAGAAATTCTAAAATATCATCATATCTTTCATTATAAATATCCTCCATATTTCTGAAGATATTTTCTTATTTGAAATCATTTACCTCTTCGCGCTATCTGTATTACATCATAAAAGAAACTATTTTAGTTTCTAAATTCTGAAACATTCAAGTTTAAAATAGGAATATTTTGAAGTAATGTTGGGAACTGAAGCATGAATTAGTATAATATAATGACACTTGATCAATGTGATTATATTACAGTAAGTCATGCTAAGTCATGCTGAGTTTCTAAATGGAACGTGATGATTCACAGATCATAACATCATCATGTGCCATGTTATACGACTCTTGTATTCTATTTAACCTCTAAAATATCAAGAAAATATTTCTAGATGATTCGGCCTTTTCCAAGGTATTCTAGTAATTTGACAAGTCAAGATCGTGCCATCACAATTTCCTTCCTAGAACATTAACAATGTTCATTCCGAAATTCATATCTGTGAATTCTGGACCATTACAAGCGGTGCTTAATCGCAAGAAGAAGAAACGAAAGGACAAAACTCCAAAATAGAAATTGGGGTATAAATTGCAGCAAATAAAAGAGAGCATTAACTGTGAATGATAATGATTATAGAAGACAGAAGCAGAGACTTTGAAATATAAGGGAACATATAAATCCTAACGAAAAACCAGAAATTATAAACCATATATATCGATGCATATAGCAATATAAAGACACGGGAGAACTAGAAACACTATAAACCCAAGAGTATAGTAGAAGTAAATAGATTCTTCCAGCGGTAGATGAAAAAGAAGAATGACCGATATGAAAGTTAGAAGTATATCGAGAATCAGAACTGGATGGAGCATATTGATGAATACTTTAAAATATGAGTTGAGGGGGAAAGAATAGAAGGTGATGAAACATGATTAGGAACTTAGAAATCAACAGATTTAACTCACATAATGGCGGAATAAGTGAATCAAACCCTCTAGTGAATAGGTTAAGTTTTTTTTTTTTGATTAATTTAGTCAAACCACAACTAAATCAAGTGTGATTAGATCAACACCTAGAGCTATTATTCACCACCTGGGTGATTTGGACTGAGAGAGAATCGGAGGAGCTCACTAGATCTGAGTGTATGTAACAAATGAGAGGCTTAACCTAAAATGAAGAATATAAGACTTTATATACCCCTGCTGTTGACTCACCCATACGATTCATTCATCACACGTACGAGTTGGCTTCATCAGCCGTACGGGTGATCACTCACTCGTGTCTTCTCATTTAGGTTGTAATTGTGACTTAGCTCAGCATCAACCGTGCGTATGAGCCTGTCAGCCGTACTAGTGAGGCTTCACTCGTACGTCTGACTAAGTCTAACATAGTCAAACATCTAAATCTCGTTCCTGCAGTTCCTGTAACCACATACAAACACGGATAGGATAATAACGAGCAATCATTGTGGCCTGTAAACTGTTGTACCTGCAATGGACGTGGGTAGATGTATTGGGAGTTGCATAAAATGCACCAACAGAAGGTGTGAGTTGTAAGGAAACGAAGGAGGTGAATTTATAAGAAAATCTCCTACAGAACAATTAAAATGGACGATCGCATTTAAAGCAGATCCTAATTCTCTTGATTACCGGAGAGTCAAATCTTATTAAGAAGATTTTCTTCAAATCCCTTGAAATCTGGGAATCAATCATATCTACGTCAAATGATAAGATGAATCTACACTTACTCATTTCACTCTTCTATGTTAGCTTCATTCGTACTCTTCATATAAATGGATTGTTTATCCAAATTATTCGCTGATGATAAAACTCTAATTTTCAGCCCGTATGCATCATGAAAAATACTTATTATCATTCACGACCTTTCCACTCAAATTTCGGGACGAAATTTCTTTAACGGGTAGGTACTGTGACAACCCGGAAATTTCCAACCAAATTTAAACTTTAATCTTTATATGTTTCCGACACGATAAGCAATATTTGTTAAGTTAAATTGCAAGAATTTTAAACTATATTCATACATTCATTCAACCTCGACCAAGTTCCAACAATTCACGAACCATTAAACGAATATGATTATATATGTATATGTGTATATATATTATAACTTGAAACGTAAACAAAATATTAGATTAAATACTTTATATGATTATATCTGTTTCAAAATGTTTATCAATGGAATTAGAAGATAAGATCAAATGATTGAATTATCAGATATATTGAATTATGATTACAAGTCTCTGTTGAAAGGCCCACGTTGATTTGAGAAATCTTTCCATTTTAACAATATTCGGAAAATGGTAAAGTGATTTATAAATAAGAACAAATTGTCAATCATTGAGAACTAGACAAAGGATAGTGGAAGATTGAATCTCATAAAGACTCGATTGATCTATTTAGTTTCAAACGTACAAAAACATTTTTAGTTTAAAAAGAACTTTATTATTAAAACGTATATAACTTTTATAAATATCTAGAACCACTTTTGACAACTCATTACTTAACTAGTATGATAAAGATAACGATATTTATATTTTATTTTATTAAATATATATAACGATTTAAATTAATATTATATATATTTATACGCGTATTATACGTACATAGTTTTATACTTTTACTATACTTAAACTTTACCTTTACTTTATTTTTACTTTACTTTAACTTTAATAATTCACTTTAATAATTCATACTTTAATAATTCACTTTAATAATTCATACTTTAATAATTCACTTTAATAATTCATACTTTAATAATTCACTTTAATAATTCAAAAATCTATTATAAATAGAATTCAATAGGTTTCATTATTTCATAGAAACTTGAAAATATTTTTCTCTAAACTCTCTCAATCGATTTACATATATATATTTACTCCGTATTATTTCAAGATATTATTAGTATACATAAAATATTACGACGGAGTGCTGTCCGAGTAATTTCGAAATTGTTTTTCGAGTAGGATAGGATTAAGGAAATTATGGGTTATAGCTATGGAGGTGATTGAGTATGGTTCATGGGTATGCTCGTGAGGTCAATATAGTGTTTATCATTTCCGTTTTTGTCTACGTACCTTTCCTGCAATATTGAATCTCAATATTGATACGTGAGTACTCATAATTTAACTTTTACATACTAATAGTGTATCCCCGACTAGTGCTCGAGTATTTAAGATTATGCATGCTTGTACTTTTGATATTGCCCTTAGACAGGTTAGGTTGAATATTGAATTAGTTACACTTGCGGTTGAGATAAGGTATAAGATATGCATGTCCTTGGAAAGCTAGCGAAAAATTAAGAACTTTTTCTTTAGATATCGAATGGTTTCGATGAACGGATTAGAAGTTATAATCAATTGAATTTTCGATATTTTTATTAAAATTGATTATTATTATCGTCATTTTTATCGTCGTTCTAGTTTTATCTTATTATTATCATTATTATTATCTTTATCAAACAAAGAGATTTATCATTAAAAATTGTTATTTTTTTATTATTATTACTATCGTTATTATCGTTAAAGTTATAATTAGTATTATTATTATTATCTAATTATTATTATTATTATTATTATTATTATTATTATTATTATTATTATTATTATTATTATTATTATTATTATTATTATTATTATTATTATTATTATTATTATTATTATTATTATTATTATTATTATTAGTATTATTATTATTATTATTATCATTATTAATATATATATCATTATTTAAAAATGGTGATTGTTATTGTTATTATTATTATTACTATATTATCATTAAGATAATTATTAGTATTATCGTTAATAATGTTATAGTAACTATCATTATTAATATTAGTGTAATTAAAACAAATATTTGTAACACATAATTATTTTGATTACTATTATTATCATTATTATGAACACGATATAAAAGACGATTAAAAGCTATTAAACGAAACGATTAGGAAATAATGAGTAAGAGTATCATGATGAAATTAAAATATTATAAGATATTGATTTAGATAAAATTATCGTTCTTATTATTTTTATCATTACTATTATTATTAAATGTATCGTTAGTATTAAAACTATCATTTTAACAAAAATTATCATTTTAATAGAAATGTCATTGTTACTATAAAATATTATTATTATTATTATTTTAAATAGAATTATTATTTTAAAGATAATATTAAAAATTATCATAAATATTAAAGTTATCATAATTAGAATTATCATTTTATCATAATGTCATCTTAGTAATTATAAATATTGATATTTTTATAATAATAATTATTATTACAAAATAATACAACTTTTACTTACTATCATTATAGATATTATTTTATCAAATAAATATGTGATACAAACATATTTTACTACGTGTAATAACTTACTTTAATAATACCTATCATATTATCTTTATGATATTAAATGAACCCTATAAATTTTATTACTTAATATATATAAAAGTATATTTTATTACATAAATTTAATATAAAATTTTATTTATTAATAAATAAATTATATTATTACTCTAATAAATCTTTTAAAAATATTTAAAAATATAAAACGACGATATTTAAACTATATATTAATCATGTATAGATTTTTTGGAAATTATTTTGAGTCAAATTTAATTTTGTTGACTTTTGCATATTAGTCTCGAGCATTAGAATTGTGGTACACTATGACTTGACCTAATTTGTTAGACAAATATTGACCAACACATAATTATATATAATTAATCTAGGTTCGTGAATCCGAGGCCAACCTTGCACTTGTTCAATGACGTTATATGTATTTTTACTACGAAATACAGTATGGTGAGTTTCATTTGCCTTTTTACCCTTTATATTTTTGGGCTGAGAATACATGCGCAATTTTTATAAATGCTTTACGAAATAGACACAAGTGATCGAAACTACATTCTATGGCTGGATTATTAAACCGAATATGCCCCTTTTTAGTCTGGTAATCTAAGAATTAGGGAACAGACACCCTAATTGACGCGAATCCTAAAGATAGATCTATTGGGCCTAACAAACCCCATCCAAAGTACCGGATGCTTTAGTACTTCGAAATTTATATCATGTCCGAAGGAGGATCCCGGAATGATAGGGAATATTCTTATATGTATCTAGTTAATGTCGGTTACCAGGTGTTCACCATATGAATGATTATTTTTGTCTCTATGCATGGGACGTATATTTATGAGAACTGGAAATGAAATTCTTGTGGTCTATTAAAATGATGAAAATAAATGATTATGATAAACTAATGAACTCACCAACCTTTTGGTTGACACTTTAAAGCATGTTTATTCTCAGGTGTTAAAGAAATCTTCCGCTGTGCATTTGCTCATTTTAAAGATATTACTTGGAGTCTTTCATAGCATATTTCGAAGAACGTTGCATTCGAGTCATTGAGTTCATCAAAGATTATTATTAAATCAATTTATAGTTGGATAGTGGATATTATGAAATGGTATGCATGCCTGTCAATTTTCAATGTAAAGAAAGTTTGTCCTTTAAAAACGAATGCAATGTTTGTAAAATGTATCATATAGAGGTCAAATACCTCGCAATGTAATCAACTATTGTGAATCGTTTATAATGTATATGAACGGGTCCTTTCAAAAGGATCCTTGGATGGCTTGAAATTTCTTGAAGCAGAATCATGACACGAAAACAATTTCAAGTAAGATTTCCACTCGAAATAAGATTGTTATAGTTATAGAAATTGAATTAAAGTTTGAATATGATTATTACCTTGTATTAGAAAGATAACCTACTGTAAGTAACAAAGGTTTCTTGATCTTGTATGATTACTTGGAATGGATTTAGAAAACTTGGAAGTAAACTTGCAATCTTGGAAGTATTCTTGATTTTATGAAACTAGAACTTTTAGAATTTATGAAGAACACTTAGAACTTGAAGATAGAACTTGAGAGAGATCAATTAGATGAATAAAATTGAAGAATGAAAGTGTTTGTAGGTGTTTTTG
Organism: Rutidosis leptorrhynchoides; assembly: GCF_046630445.1. Lineage (NCBI taxonomy): Eukaryota > Viridiplantae > Streptophyta > Magnoliopsida > Asterales > Asteraceae > Rutidosis > Rutidosis leptorrhynchoides. Next base: position 218,544,103 of record NC_092342.1, read on the forward strand.
GTCGTTGGTGTATGGATTAGATATAAAGGATATGTAATTTTGTTTTCATGTAAATAAGTCATGAATGATTACTCATATTTTTGTAATTTTATGAGATATTTCATGCTAGTTGCCAAAAGATGGTTCCCACATGTGTTAGGTGACTCACATGGGCTGCTAAGAGCTGATCATTGGAGTGTATATACCAATAGTACATACATCTAAAAGCTGTGTATTGTACGAGTACGAATACGGTTGCATACAAGTAGAATTGTTGATGAAACTGAACGAGGATGTAATTGTAAGCATTTTTGTTAAGTAGAAGTATTTTGATAAGTGTCTTGAAGTCTTTCAAAAGTGTATGAATACATATTAAAACACTACATGTATATATATTTTAACTGAGTCGTTAAGTCATCGTTAGTCGTTACATGTAAATGTTGTTTTGAAACCTTTAGGTTAACGATCTTGTTGAATGTTGTTAACCCATTATTTATTATAACAAATGAGATGTTAAATTGTTATATTATCATGATATTATGATATATAATATATCTTAGTATGATATATATACAGTTAAATGTCGTTACAACGATAATCGTTACATATATGTCTCGTTTCGAAATCATTAAGTTAGTAGTCTTATTTTTACATATGTGTTTCATTGTTAATACACTTAATAATATATTTACTTATCATTTAACATAATTAACCAAGTGTATCAATATCTTAATATGATTCATATGTACCTAGTAAGACGTTGTTATAACGATAATCGTTATATATATCGTTTCGAGTTTCTTAAATTAATAGTCTCATTTTTATGTATATAACTCATTGTTAAAATACCTAATGAGATACATACTTATAATAAAATCATGTTAACTATATATATAACCATATATATGTCATCGTATAGTTTTTACAAGTTTTAACGTTCGTGAATCACCGGTCAACTTGGGTGGTCAATTGTCTATATGAAACCTATTTCAATTAATCAAGTCTTAACAAGTTTGATTTCTTAACATGTTGGAAACACTTAATCATGTAAATAACAATTTCATTTAATATATATATAAACATGGAAAAGTTCGGGTCACTACATTACCTACCCGTTAAATAAATTTCGTCCCGAAATTTTAAGCAGTTGGAGGTGTTGACGTATCTTCTGGAGATAAGTGCTGGTATTTCTTCTTCATCTGATCTTCTCGTTCCCAGGTGAACTCGGGTCCTCTACGAGCATTCCATCGAACCTTAACAATTGGTATCTTATTTTTTTGAGTCTTTTAACCTTACGATCCATTATTTCGACGGGTTCTTCGATGAATTGAAGTTTTTCGTTGATTTGGATTTCGTCTAACGGAATAGTGAGATCTTTTTTAGCAAAACATTTCTTCAAATTTGAGACGTGGAAAGTGTTATGTACAGCCGCGAGTTGTTGAGGTAGCTCCAGTTGGTAAGCTACTGGTCCGACACGATCTATAATCTTGAATGGTCCAATGTACCTTGGATTTAGTTTCCCCCGTTTACCAAATCGAACAACGCCTTTCCAAGGTGAGACCTTAAGCATGACCATTTCTCCAATTTCAAACTCTATATCTTTTCTTTTACTGTCCGCGTAGCTCTTTTGTCGACTCTGGGCGGTTTTCAATCTTTGTTGAATTTGGATGATTTTCTCGGTAGTTTCTTGTATTATCTCTGGACCCGTAATCTGTCTATCCCCCACTTCACTCCAACAAATCGGAGACCTGCACTTTCTACCATAAAGTGCTTCAAACGGCGCCATCTCAATGCTTGAATGATAGCTGTTGTTGTAGGAAAATTCTGCTAACGGTAGATGTCGATCCCAACTGTTTCCGAAATCAATAACACAAGCTCGTAGCATGTCTTCAAGCGTTTGTATCGTCCTTTCGCTCTGCCCATCAGTTTGTGGATGATAGGCAGTACTCTTGTCTAGACGAGTCCCCAATGTTTGTTGCAACATCTGCCAGAACCTTGAAATGAATCTACCATCCCTATCAGAGATAATAGAGACGGGTATTCCATGTCTGGAGACAACCTCCTTCAAATACAATCGCGCCAACTTCTCCATTTTGTCATCTTCTCTCATTGGTAGGAAGTGTGCTGACTTGGTGAGACGATCAACTATTACCCAAATAGTATCATAACCACTTGCAGTACTTGGCAATTTAATAATGAAATCCATGGTAATGTTTTCCCATTTCCATTCCGGGATTTCAGGTTATTGTAGTAGACCTGATGGTTTCTGATATTCAGCTTTGACCTTAGAACACGTCAAACATTCTCCTACATATTTAGCAATACCGGCTTTCATACCTGGCCACCAAAAATGTTTCTTAAGATCCTTGTACATCTTCCCCGTTCCAGGATGTATTGAGTATCTGGTTTTATGAGCTTCTCTAAGTACCATTTCCCTCATATCTCCAAATTTTGGTACCCAAATTCTTTCAGCCCTATACCGGGTTCCGTCTTCCCGAATATTAAGATGCTTCTCCGATCCTTTGGGTATTTCATCCTTTAAATTTCCCTCTTTTAAAACTCCTTGTTGCGCCTCCTTTATTTGAGTAGTAAGGTTAGTGTGAATCATTATATTCATAGATTTTACTCGAATGGGTTCTCTGTCCTTTCTGCTCAAGGCGTCGGCTACCACATTTTCCTTCCCCGGGTGGTAACGAATCTTAAAGTCGTAATCATTCAACAAGTCAATCCACCTACGCTGCCTCATATTCAGTTGTTTCTGATTAAATATGTGTTGAAGACTTTTGTGGTCGGTATATATAGTACTTTTGACCCCATATAAGTAGTGCCTCCAAGTCTTTAATGCAAAAACAACCGCGCCTAATTCCAAATCATGCGTCGTATAATTTTGCTCGTGAATCTTCAATTGTCTAGACGCATAAGCAATCACCTTCATCCGTTGCATTAATACACAATCGAGACCTTGCTTTGATGCGTCACAATAAATCACAAAATCATCATTCCCTTCAGGCAATGACAATATAGGTGCCGTAGTTAGCTTTTTCTTCAATAATTGAAACGCCTTCTCTTGTTCATCCTTCCATTCAAATTTCTTCCCTTTATGAATTAATGCAGTCAAGGGTTTTGCTATTTTGGAGAAATCTTGGATGAATCTTCTGTAGTAACCAGCCAATCCTAAAAATTGACGTATATGCTTCGGAGTTTTTGGGGTTTCTCACTTTTCAACGATTTCGATCTTTGCCGGGTCCATCTGGATACCTTCTTTGTTCACTATGTGACCGAGGAATTGAACTTCTTCCAACCAAAATACACACTTTGAAAACTTAGCGTACAGTTTTTCTTTCCTCAATACTTTTAGCACTTTTCTCAAATGTTCTTCGTGCTCTTGATCATTCTTCGAGTAAATAAGTATGTCATCGATGAAAACAATGACAAACTTGTCAAGATATGGCCCACACACTCGGTGCATAAGGTCCATGAACACAGCTGGTGCGTTAGTCAATCCAAACGGCATAACCATAAACTCGTAATGACCATAACGCGTCCAAAAAGCAGTTTTTGGAATATCATCCTCCTTTACTCGCATTTGATGATATCCAGAATGTAAATCGATCTTTGAATAAACCGACGAGCCTTGTAGTTGATCAAATAAGTCGTCAATTCTCGGCAGTGGATAATGGTTTTTGATGGTAAGTTTGTTCAACTCTTTGTAGTCAATACACAACCTAAATGTACCATCTTTCTTCTTGACAAACAAAACAGGAGCTCCCCATGGTGATGTGCTTGGTCGAATGAAACCACGTTCTAATAGATCTTGCAGTTGGCTTTGCAGTTCTTTCATCTCGCTGGGTGCGAGTCTATAAGGAGCACGAGCTATTGGTGCAGCTCCTGGTACAAGATCTATTTGAAATTCAACAGATCGATGTGGAGGTAGTCCTGTTAATTCTTTCGGAAATACATCGGAAAATTCTTTTGCGACGGGAACATCATTGATGCTCTTTTCTTCAGTTTGTACTTTCTCGATGTGTGCTAGAATAGCATAGCAACCTTTTCTTATTAGTTTCTGTGCCTTCAAATTACTAATAAGATGTAGCTTCATGTTGCCCTTTTCTCCGTACACCATTAAGGGTTCTCCTTCTTCTCGTACAATGCGAATTGCATTTTTATAACATACGATCTCTGCTTTCACCTTCTTCAGCCAGTCCATGCCAACTATTACATCAAAACTCCCTAACTCTACTGGTATCAAATCAATCTTAAATATTTCGCTACCCAGTTTAATTTCTTGATTCCGGCATATATTATCTGCTGAAATTAATTTACCGTTTGCTAATTCGAGTAAAAATTTACTATCCAACGGCGTCAATGGACAACTTAATTTAGCACTAAAATCTCTACTCATATAGCTTCTATCCGCACCCGAATCAAATAAAACGTAAGCAGCTTTATTTTCAATAAGAAACGTACCCGTAACAAGCTCTGGGTCTTCCTGTGCCTCTGCCGCATTAATATTGAAAACTCTTCCACGGCCTTGTCCATTCGTGTTCTCCTGGTTCGGGAAATTTCTAATAATGTGGCCCGGTTTTCCACATTTATAACAAACTACATTGGCATAACTTGCTCCGACACTACTTGATCCGCCATTACTCGTTCCGACACCATTTGTTCCTTTCGTTCTGTTAACCCCTGGTCCGTAGACCTCACACTTCGCCGCGCTATGACCATTTCTTTTACACTTGTTGCAAAATTTGGTGCAGAACCCCGAGTGATACTTTTCACACCTTTGGCATAGCTGCTTCTGATTGTTGTTGTTGTTGTTGTTGTTGCGGTTGTTATTGTTGTTGGGACGATTGTTGCAGTTGTTGTTGTTGTAGTTGTTGTTGTTGTTGTTGTTGTTGTTGTTGTTGTTGTTGTTGTTGTTGTTGGGCCGTTTGTTGTAGTTGCGATTGATGTTGCGATTGTTAGGATAATTGTTGCGATTATTGAAATGTCCCGTTCTTATTGATTAAAAACGTTCAATATTAATTGATTTCGTTGCGAGGTTTTGACCTCTATATGAGACGTTTTTCAAAGACTGCATTCATTTTAAAACAAACCATAACCTTTATTTCATCAATAAAGGTTTAAAAAGCTTTACGTAGATTATCAAATAATGATAATCTAAAATATCCTGTTTACACACGACCATTACATAATGGTTTACAATACAAATATGTTACAACGAAATAAGTTTCTTGAATGCAGTTTTTACACAATATCATACAAGCATGGACTCCAAATCTCGTCCTTATTTAAGTATGCGACAGCGGAAGCTCTTAATAATCACCTGAGAATAAACATGCTTAAAACGTCAACAAAAATGTTGGTGAGTTATAGGTTTAACCTATATATTATCAAATCATAATAATAGACCACAAGATTTCATATTTCAATACACATCCCATACATAGAGATAAAAATCATTCATATGGTGAACACCTGGTAACCGACATTAACAAGATGCATATTTAAGAATATCCCCATCATTCCGGGACACCCTTCGGATATGATATAAATTTCAAAGTACTAAAGCATCCGGTACTTTGGATGGGGTTTGTTAGGCCCAATAGATCTATCTTTAGGATTCGCGTCAATTAGGGTGTCTGTTCCCTAATTCTTAGATTACCAGACTTAATAAAAAGGGGCATATTCGATTTCGATAATTCAACCATAGAATGTAGTTTCACGTACTTGTGTCTATTTTGTAAATCATGTATAAAACCTGCATGTATTCTCATCCCAAAAATATTAGATTTTAAAAGTGGGACTATAACTCACTTTCACAGATTTTTACTTCGTCGGGAAGTAAGACTAATATATACATATATATCAAAGTATGTTCAAAATATATTTACAACACTTTTAATACATTTTGATGTTTTAAGTTTATTAAGTCAGCTGTCCTCGTTAGTAACCTACAACTAGTTGTCCACAGTTAGATGTACAGAAATAAATCGATAAATATTATCTTGAATCAATCCACGACCCAGTGTATACGTATCTCAGTATTGATCACAACTCAAACTATATATATTTTGGAATCAACCTCAACCCTGTATAGCTAACTCCAACATTCACATATAGAGTATCTATGGTTGTTCCGAAATATATATAGATGTGTCGACATGATAGGTCGAAACATTGTATACGTGTCTATGGTATCTCAAGATTACATAATATACAATATAAGTTGATTAAGTTATGGTTGGAATATATTTGTTACCAATTTTCACGTAGCTAAAATGAGAAAAATTATCCAATCTTGTTTTACCCATAACTTCTTCATTTTAAATCCGTTTTGAGTGAATCAAATTGATATGGTTTCATATTGAACTCTATTTTATGAATCTAAACAGAAAAAGTATAGGTTTATTGTCAGAAAAATAAGTTACAAGTCATTTTTGTAAAGGTAGTCATTTCAGTCGAAAGAACGACGTCTAGATGACCATTTTAGAAAACATACTTCCACTTTGAGTTTAACCATGATTTTTGGATATAGTTTCATGTTCATAATAAAAATCATTTTCCTAGAATAACAACTTTTAAATCAAAGTTTATCAAAGTTTTTAATTAACAGGAGAGCAACTTTAATTCTTGCTTCTAGGATTGATTCACAAAACTTCACCTTCAAATCTTGCGTTTAATCTAAGTGGGTTTTAGGATTTGAGAGGAAAATGTGAAAGAAAATGGAAAAGAAATAAGAAATGGAGAACAAGTGGTTGATATTAAAAGCTCCAACCAGATCTACACGCAAAAAGACCAAATTGCCCCTAAACCCTATTTAATTTGAGTGGAATTCGGAGTCAGAACTGCAGAATTGCCGCGGCGCGACATAAAGAAGGAAAAACGACCCTTCTTAACTCAAGTTCTGATCTAGATTTGCTTTATTTGTCGCGTCGCGGCCCCATTCCTCGCGGCGCGGCACTGGCCTGTTCCTGGTCACTTTGACAACAAATCATAAAACAAAGGTTCATACAACTAGCACACCTCGTTCACTATTCCAATGCACATCTAAGCTTCACCCTTAAGTCTCACACGACTCAACACCATCGCGACACATACATAAACACGTACACGCACGAATTTGCTTATATATATATATATACATACATACATACATATATATATATATATATATATATATATATATATATATATATATATATATATACATATATACATACATATACTTACACAAAAACTAACACTTGGCTCACTTAATCACACAAACGAACAAGTTATAAGCGTGCTAATAAATAAGGTTGTACCTTTAAACGCGTACGGAAAAACGGGGTGTTACAACTGTGAAGACCCGTCCTAATCCATCCGGACGAAGTTCATATCGATTATAAATGATTCACAACAGTTGATTACATTGCGAGGTACTTGACCTCTATATGATACATTTTACAAACATTGCATTCGTTTTTGAAAAGACAATCTTTCATTACATCGAAAGTTAACGGCATGCATACCATTTCATAATACATCTAACTATAATTGACTTAATAATAATCTTGATGAACTCAACGAATCGAATGTAACGTCTTTTGAAATATTTCATAATTGACACCAAGTAATGTCTCTAATATGAGCTAATGCACAGCGGAAGGTTTCTTTCATACCTGAGAATAAACATGCTTTCAAGTGTCAACCAAAAGGTTGGTGAGTTCATTAGTTTAGCATAAATAATCATTTTCATCATTTTAATAGACCACAAGATTTTCATTTTTCCATTTCTCATAAACCTACGTCCCATGCATAGAGACAAAAATATCATTCATATAGATTGAACACCTGGTAACCGACATTCACAATATGCATATTAGAATATCCCCATCATTCCGGGATCCTCCTTCGGACATGATATAAATTTCGAAGTACTAAAGCATCCGGTACTTTGGATGGGGCTTGTTGGGCCCGATAGATCTATCTTTAGAGTTCGCGTCAATTAGGGTGTCTGTTCCCTAATTCTTAGATTACCAGACTTAATAAAAGGGGCATATTCGATTTCGATAATTCAACCATAGAGTGTAGTTTCGATTACTTGTGTCTATTTCATAAAACAGTTATAAAAACATCGCATGTATTCTCAGTCCCAAAAATATATATTGCAAAAGCATTTAAAAAGGGATTAATGAAACTCACGCATATAAATATTATAAAACAGTTAATAAAGCATTTGCATGTATTCTCAGCCCAAAAATGTAATGAGTAAAAAGGGAGCAAAGGAACTCACAATACTGTATTTTGTAGTAAAAATACATATGACGACATTGAACAACTGAACAATGCAGGGTTGGCCTTGGATTCACGAACCTATATCATGTATGTATATTAACACTTTTAATAATATTCAAACAAATATATATTTTGATGTTAGTAATATACTTGTGATATTAATTTTAATATTTATAATTACTTAAATATTTTTATTTTTATATATTTTATTAAATTATCATAATAAAATATTATATACTTTATTTATATACTTTGAATAAATATTAGTATTAATATTTTTAAATACTCATAATTTTTAATATGATAGAATTTTTAATAAATTCAAGTTATATTAAAACGTAAATGAACAAAAGTATTTTATTAGTAAAAGTAGTATACTTATTATATATATACTTCTATATATCTAATGTGCGTATCTAACTTATAATGTCTATCCTTTTAGTTTAAGATCATAAAAATATAGTTATACTATATGTATACAAAATACATTTAAAACTAATGTTATAGTTAGTAATGTTAATAATAATAATAATAATGATATTAGTAGTAAAAATAACAATGATAATAGAAAAGAGATCAAAAGTGTATACCCTTTTTAATTGTTTTTCTAAAAAGAAATGATCCAGACGAGACTCGAAACTGTGACCTCCCGCTCACACCACAACACTCAAGAACATGGCTCTATCGCCTATTTTCTATTTTTATAGGCGTCTTATCTCTATATAACCCGTTACTATCTCAGCCCAACATGATTTACTTAACCCAATAGAACCTTAAACCTTGGCCCAATCATTACTAATTCGAAACCAAGTATTCAAGGAAGAAGCCAGCTAGTTATCTAATATGGGCTTAACTTGTGCACCTTCAATTGTTAAATTAAAAATAAATTGTCCAGCCTAGTATCGAACTCAACCAATGAACTGTTTGATATCTTTCTGTAATCATTGTTTCATTTAGTTACTTAAACTATAATGACTGATTATCATCTTCTAAACCTCATCAACCCTAATTATCATTATCATCTAAACGTACAACATCATTATCATTAACACTGTTATCATCGCTACTATAACCTTACCATCATAATCATGTTCGATCATAATCATACTACCATCATAACATAATCATCATCCTACTCAATCATCGTGTATCTTCACATGAAATCACAGAATTATGATCTTATCTTCTCCTCTTCTTTATAATCGGGATCTCACCATGTATCATCATCAATCGTGTAAATAGAAATAGCAGTAATTATCATGGGTATTAATGGCCCACAGCATGTTATATTTGGATTCAAGCTTCACGCCCATGATGTAAATAATACACATCCCTAATGAAAAAAAATATAGTGGCCCAACTAGTATTCTTATAATCAAACGTTCTCCTTTTTCATTATCAAATAAGTAGGGTTACCTATTTGTAACCTGTCGGCCAACAATCAAAAGAAAAGAGAAAGTGTCGGTGGTGATTATGATTTAAACAGAAAAATTTTCGTGACAGCCATAATCCTTTTCTTTCCATCATCATCTTCTTGTTATCGTTATCATCAATTCATCATCTTACACTGTTCATCGTTTTTCATTAGTTTTCTTCATAACAGACAAGAACATGCTAACCGCAGGGAGTTTGGTTTGTAGTTAAGGCTAAAAAAAAAAGAGTATCCTTTATAGCAGCAAAATATAGCAGCGGTAACTCACCTGTTGGAGTGGTTGTGAATCGCGTAATTCACTTTCATTGTGTTATAAATGTTTCGTGACAGGAAGATAAACTTAGCAGTAATACACGAGTGGTTTTCATGGTGATGTAAAGTGATGCTATAGGGGTGGGTTTCGATGGTGGCAGGTGGTGAAGGTTGGTGGTTGTTTGGTGTGGTAATATCGTGACCATGGTGGTGATTAATTAGAGGTTAATCACGATGGTGATGGATGGTCGAACATGAAGGTGATAAAATAGTGGCGTGTGGGCTGTGATTTACAATGAAATAGGAGTTAGGAACACAAGGGATGATGGTTCTATGGTGAACCAAAAAGACAAGAAACAATAGAAGGAAGATGGGTTTTGGATTGGTTTTTGTTGGTGATTTGAAAGTGGTTGTTAATGGTGATGATATGGTGTTTTGAACTAATAACAGTAGTAACAAAATTGCAGAGAGAGGGAGTTGGTCTAGTGGTATATAAGTGTATTGTGTTTCCAAAATAAACATTGAATGGTGTTAGTCGTTTTGGTCGTCGATGGCATCAAGTATTTGAATGATAGTTGTAATCGAGTAGTAGCAATTTTAGAGATGATGATGGGATTAAGGTGATAGTTGTCTAAGGTTAGTTAGGTGGTGTTCGTTTTAGTGTTCACCGCCACTTTAGTTAGGACTTGTGATGAAATCGATAGTGTCTCGTAGATAGAAGAAGAGAAAAAAAATGTTTGATGAGTTGTGGGTTGAGAGAGGGTAGTAATGGGTTTAAAAAGTTGGCAAATGATTGTTATTTGTGTGGTGTTCATGTACGTATCACCTACTTTATAGATATATTGCTTCAAGTTGGTGATAATAATATACATATATTACTATAATAATTAATTATAATCAGTTAGAAACATGTGAACAAAAAGTAATTCATAAATTCAATACTTGCACAGTGATACACAGTAAAATCAATAGTCTAGCAGCCAGAGTTTTGTATTGTGTAACGACAAATTAAATAGGGATAATATATCGTGATCCTTTATTAATTTAGTGGCGGATAAAAAGTATTTAAAAAAATCCCAAGTTTTTACAGTAATTATATTTGTTTATCTTAGTCATCATGATATAAAAATTGGTCATTAACTATTAAATAAAAATTAACTCCCTGTCCCCGCTCGATCCCAGGTAAAATATAAAAAGTGTCAAAATTTATTAATTAGCTTCTAAATATATTTTTAATATGCCTAAAATTTATATAACTCATTTTCGGATCACCGTTTATTTTAAAATCACATTTAACTTGGTTAATAACTATCAAGATGCCAAACGTGAAATGTCCCGTTCTTATTGATTAAAAACGTTTCATATTAATTGATTTCGTTGCGAGGTTTTGACCTCTATATGAGACATTTTTCAAAGACTGCATTCATTTTAAAACAAACCATAACCTTTATTTCATCAATAAAGGTTTAAAAAGCTTTACGTAGATTATCAAATAATGATAATCTAAAATATCCTGTTTACACACGACCATTACATAATGGTTTACAATACAAATATGTTACAACAAAATAAGTTTCTTGAATGCAGTTTTTACACAATATCATACAAGCATGGACTCCAAATCTCGTCCTTATTTAAGTATGCGACAGCGGAAGCTCTTAATAATCACCTGAGAATAAACATGCTTAAAACGTCAACAAAAATGTTGGTGAGTTATAGGTTTAACCTATATATATCAAATCATAATAATAGACCACAAGATTTCATATTTCAATACACATCCCATACATAGAGATAAAAATCATTCATATGGTGAACACCTGGTAACCGACATTAACAATATGCATATATAAGAATATCCCCATCATTCCGGGACACCCTTCGGATATGATATAAATTTCGAAGTACTAAAGCATCCGGTACATTGGATGGGGTTTGTTAGGCCCAATAGATCTATCTTTAGGATTCGCGTCAATTAGGGTGTCTGTTCCCTAATTCTTAGATTACCAGACTTAATAAAAAGGGCATATTCGATTTCGATAATTCAACCATAGAATGTAGTTTCACGTACTTGTGTCTATTTTGTAAATCATTTATAAAACCTGCATGTATTCTCATCCCAAAAATATTAGATTTTAAAAGTGGGACTATAACTCACTTTCACAGATTTTTACTTCGTCGGGAAGTAAGACTTGGCCACTGGTTGATTCACGAACCTATAACAATATATACATATATATCAAAGTATGTTCAAAATATATTTACAACACTTTTAATATATTTTGATGTTTTAAGTTTATTAAGTCAGCTGTCCTCGTTAGTAACCTACAACTAGTTGTCCACAGTTAGATGTACAGAAATAATTCGATAAATATTATCTTGAATCAATCCACGACCTAGTGTATACATATCTCAGTATTGATCACAACTCAAACTATATATATTTTGGAATCAACCTCAACCCTGTATAGCTAACTCCAACATTCACATATAGAGTGTCTATGGTTGTTCCGAAATATATATAGATGTGTCGACATGATAGGTCGAAACATTGTATACGTGTCTATGGTATCTCAAGATTACATAATATACAATACAAGTTGATTAAGTTATGGTTGGAATAGATTTGTTACCAATTTTTCACGTAGCTAAAATGAGAAAAATTATCCAATCTTGTTTTACCCATAACTTCTTCATTTTAAATCCGTTTTGAGTGAATCAAATTGCTATGGTTTCATATTGAACTATATTTTATGAATATAAACAGAAAAAGTATAGGTTTATAGTCGGAAAAATAAGTTACAAGTCGTTTTTGTAAAGGTAGTCATTTCAGTCGAAAGAACGACGTCTAGATGACCATTTTAGAAAACATACTTCCACTTTGAGTTTAACCATAATTTTTGGATATAGTTTCATGTTCATAATAAAAATAATTTTCTCATAATAACAACTTTTAAATCAAAGTTTATCATAGTTTTTAATTAACTAACCCAAAACAGTCCGCGGTGTTACTACGACGGCGTAAATCCGGTTTTACGGTGTTTTTCGTGTTTCCAGGTTTTAAATCATTAAGTTAGCATATCATATAGATATAGAACATGTGTTTAGTTGATTTTAAAAGTCAAGTTAGAAGGATTAACTTTTGTTTGCGAACAAGTTTAGAATTAACTAAACTATGTTCTAGTGATTACAAGTTTAAACCTTCGAATAAGATAGCTTTATATGTATGAATCGAATGATGTTATGAACATCATTACTACCTTAAGTTCCTTGGATAAACCTACTGGAAAAGAGAAAAATGGATCTAGCTTCAACGGATCCTTGGATGGCTCGAAGTTCTTGAAGCAGAATCATGACACGAAAACAAGTTCAAGTAAGATCATCACTTGAAATAAGATTGTTATTGTTATAGAAATTGAACCAAAGTTTGAATATGATTATTACCTTGTATTAGAATGATAACCTACTGTAAGAAACAAAGATTTCTTGAGGTTGGATGATCACCTTACAAGATTGGAAGTGAGCTAGCAAACTTGAAAGTATTCTTGATTTTATGTAACTAGAACTTGTAGAATTTATGAAGAACACTTAGAACTTGAAGATAGAACTTGAGAGAGATCAATTAGATGAAGAAAATTGAAGAATGAAAGTGTTTGTAGGTATTTTTGGTCGTGGGTGTATGGATTAGATATAAAGGATATGTAATTTTGTTTTCATGTAAATAAGTCATGAATGATTACTCATATTTTTGTAATTTTATGAGATATTTCATGCTAGTTGCCAAATGATGGTTCCCATATGTGTTAGGTGACTCACATGGGTTGCTAAGAGCTGATCATTGGAGTGTATATACCAATAGTACATACATCTAAAAGCTGTGTATTGTATGGGTACGAATACGGGTGCATACGAGTAGAATTGTTGATGAAACTGAACGAGGATGTAATTGTAAGCATTTTTGTTAAGTAGAAGTATTTTGATAAGTGTATTGAAGTCTTTCAAAAGTGTATAAATACATATTAAAACACTACATGTATATACATTTTAACTGAGTCGTTAAGTCATCGTTAGTCGTTACATGTAAGTGTTGTTTTGAAACCTTTAGGTTAACGATCTTGTTAAATGTTGTTAACCCAATGTTTATAATATCAAATGAGATTTTAAATTATTATATTATCATGATATTATCATGTATGAATATCTCTTAATATGATATATATACATTAAATGTCTTTACAACGATAATCGTTACATATATGTCTCGTTTAAAAATCATTAAGTTAGTAGTCTTGTTTTTACATATGTAGTTTATTGTTAATATACTTAATGATATGTTTACTTATCATAGTATCATGTTAACTATATATATATATATATCCATATATATGTCATCATATAGTTTTTACAAGTTTTAACGTTCGTGAATCACCGGTCAACTTGGGTGGTCAATTGTCTATATGAAACATATTTCAATTAATCAAGTCTTAACAAGTTTGATTGTTTAACATGTTGGAAACATTTAATCATGTAAATATCAATCACAATTAATATATATAAACATGGAAAAGTTTGGGTCACTACAAAATGAATGTTACGAGCGTTTATTAAATATATTCTAAATCATATATATCTTCAACATACCTTTCATATATATACATATATATATATATATATATATATATATATATATATATATATATATATATATATATATATATATATATATAGATTTATAGTAATATCATTTATTATTTTATTGACCCAACAGAAATAAATCATATAAGTTTCTATTTCAATTTTATATATATATATATATATATATATATATATATATATATATATATATATATATATATATATATATATATATATATATATATAGTGGTTCGTGAATCATCGGCCATAGTCAAAGGTAATTGATTACATGAATATAATTTCCAAAACTTTCGAGACTTTAACATTACAGACTTCGCTTATCATGTCGAACTTATATAAAGATTAAGTTTAAATTTGTTCAGAAATTTTCGGGTCATCACAGTACCTACCCGTTAAAGAAATTTCGTCCTGAAATTTGAATGTGGTTGTCATGGTTAACGATAGAAATGTTTTCATGACACATACGAGTTCATAAATTCAGTTTTATCATTATTGATTAATATAGATAAAATGATTCGATTATGTGAAGCGTACGAGTGAAGCTGTCACAACAGATTGAGATAGAAATTTAACTTTTGACGTAGTCACGGTGGATTTCCAGAATTCAAGGGATTTGAGATAATCTTAAAAATCTAAAAGATTTGATTCTTCGGCGAATACGGAAATTAAGATCTCTATAATTAAATACGATGATCTGCCTCGATTACTCTGTCTGATATTTCCATTATAAATTAAACTCTTCAGTTCCATTATTCTCACCATTCCTATACTTTCTTTCTTAGTTCAGACATCCAAAAGATTGTGGAAATGCTTAATCCAGTTCTAATCCTTGATATTTTTCCTAATTATCATTGCTGTCATCCTTCTTTTTCATCTTCCACCAACAAAAATTATGTTTACTTCTACAAGTACCTTGGGTGATACTATTCTTAATTATACCGTGTCTTTATATTGCTATTCGTATTAATATCCACGGTTTGTAATTTCTGGGTTGTTGTTGAGTTTTATATCTTCCGTTATATTTTGATGTCCCTGCTTCTGTCTCCTATAATCATTGTCATTCACAGTTAAAGCTCTCTCCTATTTGCTGCAATATATATCTCCATTTACACTTCAAAGCCTTATCCTCTGTTTCCTCTTCTATCCATTAAGCATTTCCAGTACTGGTCCAGAATTCGTAGGTATGGAGTTTCGAATGAACATGGCTAATGTTCTAAGAGAGAAGTTGTAATGGCACGATCTTGATTGGTTAAATTATCAGAATTCACGAGAAAAGATAGAACTATCAATAAGATATATTCTTACTATGTTTAGAGATTGGGTAGAATGTAAGAGTCGTGTAAATGGCACATGATGACGGTATGTTCTGTGAATCATCACGTTCCATTTGAAACTCAACATGAATTACTGTAATATAATCACGTTGATCAAGTGTCATTATATTATACTAACTCATGCATCAATTTCTAACACTACTTCAAAATCATTCATAATTCAAAGTCTAAGTTTTTAGAGATTTAGAACTAAAACAGTTTTCTTTTATGATATAACACAGATAGCGCGGAGAGATAATTAATATTGGACGAGAATATTTATGAAGATATCTTCAGAAATATTGAGGATATTAATAATGAAAGATACGATAATATTTTAGAATTTTTGAATCAAATTGTGATGAAGAAATTCATTCACGATGATTTAGAGCAATTAAGGAGCAAGGTATTCGCTAAAGATTTTATCAGAAACCGAATCATCTGAATCCTTTATGTACAAGTTTAGTCCTTGTAATTTGTTCAGAGTCTCCTTCATAATTTGCTCAATTCATTTTTCAGTATTAAAATCTTTGAGCTTTTTCAACACTTCGAGTATTGATTCGTAGACTGGGTGTTTTTCAGAATTTCAGAATGAAAAATCATAATTCTAAAAGATAAATGCTATATGTATACATATATCGGTTGATGTAGAAATGCTGTGAGATTCGAAATACTGATTGCTGATTTCTGGTAATTGGTATGGCAATTCTCGTTACAAGGTGTGGATGAGTTCATGATAAGACTTCAATAGATAAATATAGTGATTTATCGGAGAGATTTAAGCCAATGAGCAACGAGGTTGCTGGTACATCTACTGCTAATATGGTGGGACATAAAAGGTTCTCCTGTAACGATGACGAAAGACAAATTTATATATCAAAGTTATAATAAGGTTTATTCGAATGAAAGTCGAAGTTAATTTGCTGAAGCTGTGACAAAATTGTCTAATTTGGAAAGGAGTTGCAAAGTTATTTTCGGTAATAACAACGTCGAAGGAGCTAGCACACATACGTGTTAAACGTTTACTCTAGTTCCGAGTGTTTTCAGGTGCATAACTATATGTATAAATCTTTCCTTCCATAGATAAAGTGCGGTTGGTACATTCTCTCGATTGAGGTGTTTTCAAGAATTATGAAAGGTTTGAACGCGGATTGTAATCGTCAAGATACAAATGAGGTTTAAGATGAAATCAAGTGGCAAACTTGAAGAAATGTTTAGTTCATATGTTATAATCAATATTTTAATTCATTTTAATTGTCCAATGTTATTAGTCCACAGTCGATAGTCCACAGTTAACAGTCCGATAATTCATATATAGTTTAATATATAATATTCGAATTAATTAATACATATCGTGACCCGTGTACATGTCTCAGACTCGATCACAACTCAAAGTATATATATTATTTGAGAATCAACCTCAACCCTGTATAGCTAACTCCAGCATTACTGCATATAGAGTGTCTATGGTTATTCCAAATAATATATATAGATGCGTCGATATGATATGTCAAAACCTTGTATACATGTCCCGATATTTAAAGTGCGTAAAGTAAATAACAGAAATTAAATGACGATAAATAAAGAACGTAAAGCAAATAACATAAATTAAATGACGATAAATAAAATTTCGAGAATGTAAATTGCGATAATTAAATTACGATAAATAAAGTGTAATCAGTTAGCTGGGAACAATTAGCTAGGAACAGTTAGCGTGGATTCTTAACAAAATTTCTCATAGTTAATTTGTTTGTTTCTAACAAATTTTATTTTGTCAAATGTTTCCTTCATTATGCCACTTGATTTTTGATAAATCAAAATCCAAATATGAAATTGGATGAATATGGTTATTCTGTGGTGAACGGATTTGTATATCGGTGGACGTAAGTAGGATAGTAAATGACTGTTGAATCAGCTTCGAAGAATGTACAGTGTAACTTATTAATGTGAAATCTGAATACTCCCCGGGTATTACCTACCCGTTAAAATATTTTCACAATTAACAGTTTGTACGAAAGAATTTTTAATTACAATCTTTATAAAAACATATATACACATATATTTTCTTCAGATGTAATCATGGATTTAATGAATCAATATGATATTAAACTCATTTGATTTACCGTTAGAACAAGAATATATAACCTCTAAAACATTAGAGATTACATAATCGTCATGTTGAACGAACATAAATGATGTAGAACGATACGTAGAACGATGATTATACTCGATGTACAAAATGAGATGTTGAGGCATGGATTGTTGATGGTACTGGTGATGTTACTGATGGTACTGTTGGTGCCGGTGATGTTGCTGAAGCTGGTACATTTTGCACCATATTCTCCAAATTTATTTATTTATTTATTTATTTTTTTCGAGCGCGAAGTTTGTTGACTTCTTATATTGTTCCGGGGTGATTTTCTGTAAGAACAGGCGAATGAATAAGGTTTAGAATCTGAGTTATGATATAGTCGTGGCGAGATATTCGGGAAAATGAGGGTGAAAATGGTGTTACGAACAGGTTCGCCGGTAAGTGCTTCAGGTTCTTCATCAAGAGGTGAATTCGGTTAGTGGAAGGGATCGCCTTCTGCGCGTCTCCATTGATTAAGTTGACTACGAACCCATCAAGTGAATTGGGGATGGATGATTGGTTGATCCATTTTGGTGACACTGCTTTCGGAGCTTAGGTGAAACTCCATATCGGAATAGCTGTCGGAATCCGAGGAAATCTAACTGGTTGAGGGATTCATCTCGTATGATCAGATGAAGGATTTTCGACAAGAAATAGATTATAGGATGTAGATTAGTACCATGCAATACATAATTTACATATGCATATATAAAACAAAAAATCCCATAAGTTACGGAGGAATCTACGGAAGTTGTCAGGCAAAGTTACAGTAACAGATATGCTAAGATATGAAGTAGCAGATACGCTAAGATATGAATTTTGTCTATACACTATTCATGCAGTCAATGCAGTAAAATGTGTCTAGACTAAGAATGATAAGCAAGTGATTCTCTAAGAATGATAAGCAGGTAATTTTTGACACAAAATGATAAGCAAAACTTTTGACATGCCGACACGGTCGAAGTCCAGACTCACTAATGCATCCTAACGACTTATCTGTTAGACACACTAATGCAGACATGGTTCGCTAAGACCACCGCTCTGATACCAACTGTGAAGACCCGTCCTAATCCATCCGAATGAAGTCCATATCGATTATAAATGATTCACAACAGTTGATTACATCACGAGGTACTTGACCTCTATATGATACATTTTACAAACATTGCATTCGTTTTTGAAAAGACAATCTTTCATTACATCGAAAGTTAACGGCATGCATACCATTTCATAATACATCTAACTATAATTGACTTAATAATAATCTTGATGAACTCAACGAATCGAATGCAACGTCTTTTGAAATATTTCATAATTGACGCCAAGTAATGTCTCTAATATGAGCTAATGCACAGCGGAAGGTTTCTTTCATACCTGAGAATAAACATGCTTTCAAGTGTCAACCAAAAGGTTGGTGAGTTCATTAGTTTAACATAAATAATCATTTTCATCATTTTAATTGACCACAAGATTTTCATTTTTCCATTTCACATAAACCTACGTCCCATGCATAGAGACAAAAATATCATTCATATAGATTGAACACCTGGTAACCGACATTCACAATATGCATATTAGAATATCCCCATCATTCCGGGATCCTCCTTCGGACATGATATAAATTTCGAAGTACTAAAGCATCCGGTACTTTGGATGGGGCTTGTTGGGCCCGATAGATCTATCTTTAGAGTTCGCGTCAATTAGGGTGTCTGTTCCCTAATTCTTAGATTACCAGACTTAATAAAAGGGGCATATTCGATTTCGATAATTCAACCATAGAGTGTAGTTTCGATTACTTGTGTCTATTTCGTAAAACAGTTATAAAAACATCGCATGTATTCTCAGTCCCAAAAATATATATTGCAAAAGCATTTAAAAAGGGATTAATGAAACTCACACATATAAATATTATAAAACAGTTAATAAAGCATTTACATGTATTCTCAGCCCAAAAATGTAATGAGTAAAAAGGGAGCAAAGGAACTCACAATACTGTATTTTGTAGTAAAAATACATATGATGACATTGAACAACTGAACAATGCAGGGTTGGCCTTGGATTCACGAACCTATATCATGTATGTATATTAACACTTTTAATAATATTCAAACAAATATATATTTTGATGTTAGTAATATACTTGTGATATTAATTTTAATATTTATATTTACTTAAATATTTTTATTTTTATATATTTTATTAAATAATCATAATAAAATATTATATACTTTATTTATATACTTTGAATAAATATTAGTATTAATATTTTTAAATACTCATAATTTTTAATATGATAGAATTTTTAATAAATTCAAGTTATATTAAAACGTAAATGAACAAAAGTATTTTATTAGTAAAAGTAGTATACTTATTATATATATACTTCTATATATCTAATGTGTGTATCTAACTTATAATGTCTATCCTTTTAGTTTAAGATCATAAAAATATAGTTATACTATATATATACAAAATACATTTAAAACTAATGTTATAGTTAGTAATGTTAATAATAATAATAATAATAATAATAATGATATTAGTAGTAAAAATAACAATGATAATAGAAAAGAGATCAAAAGTGTATACCCTTTTTAATTGTTTTTCTAAAAAGAAATGATCCAGACGAGACTCGAACCCGTGACCTCCCGCTCACACCACAACACTCAAGAACATGGCGCTATCGCCTATTTTATGTTTTTATAGGCGTCTTATCTCTATATAACCCGTTACTATCTCAGCTCAACATGATTTACTTAACCCAATTGAACCTTAAACCTTGGCCCAATCATTACTAATTCGAAACCAAGTATTCAAGGAAGAAGCCAGCTAGTTATCTAATATGGGCTTAACTTGTGCACCTTTAATTGTTAAATTAAAAATAAATTGTCCAGCCTAGTATCGAACTCAAGACCTCTTGGAAATCACCAATACACTCAACCAATGAACTATTTGATATCTTTCTGTAATCATTGTTTCATTTAGTTACTTAAACTATAATGACTGATTATCATCTTCTAAACCTCATCAACCCTAATTATCATTATCATCTAAACGTACAACATCATTATCATTAACACTGTTATCATCGCTACTATAACCTTACCATCATAATCATGTTCGATCATAATCATACTACCGTCATAACATAATCATCATCCTACTCAATCATCGTGTATCTTCACATGAAATCATAGAATTATGATCTTATCTTCTCCTTTTCTTTATAATCGGGATCTCACCATGTATCATCATCAATCGTGTAAAGAGAAATAGCAGTAATTATCATGGGTATTAACGGCCCACAGCATGTTATATTTAGATTCAAGCTTCACGCCCATGATGTAAATAATACACATCCCTAATGAAAAAAAATATAGTGGCCCAACTAGTATTCTTATAATCAAACGTTCTCCTTTTTCATTATCAAATAAGTAGGGTTACTTATTTGTAACCTGTCGGCCAACAATCAAAAGAAAAGAGAAAGTGTCGGTGGTGATTATGATTTAAACAGAAAAATTTTCGTGACAGCCATAATCCTTTTCTTTCCATCATCATCTTCTTGTTATCGTTATCATCAATTCATCATCTTACACTGTTCATCATTTTTCATTAGTTTTCTTCATAACAGACAAGAACATGGTAACAGCAGGGAGTTTGGTTTGTAGTTAAGGCTAAAAAAAAAAAGTAGCCGTTATAGCAGCAAAATATAGCAGCGGTAACTCACCTGTTGGAGTGGTTGTGAATCGCGTAATTCACTTTCATTGTGTTATAAATGTTTCGTGACAGGAAGACAAACGTAGCAGTAATACACGAGTGGTTTTCATGGTGATGGAAAGTGATTCTATAGGGGTGGGTTTCGATGGTGGCAGGTGGTGAAGGTTGGTGGTTGTTTTGTGTGGTAATATCGTGACCATGGTGGTGATTAATTGGAGGTGAATCACGATGGTGATGGATGGTCGAACATGAAGGTGATAAAATAGTGGCGTGTGGGCTGTGATTTGCAACGAAATAGGAGTTAGGAACACAAGGGATGATGGTTCTATGGTGAACCAAAAAGACAAGAAACAATAGAAGGAATATGGGTTTTAGATTGGTTTTTGTTGGTGATTTGAAAGTGGTTGTTAATGGTGATGATATGGTGTTTTGAACTAATAACAGTAGTAACAAAATTGCAGAGAGAGGGAGTTGGTCTAGTGGTATATAAGTGTATTGTGTTTCCAAAATAAACATCGAATGGTGTTGGTCGTTTTGGTCGTCGATGGCATCAAGTATTTGAATGATAGTTGTAATCGAGTAGTAGCAATTTTAGAGATGATGATGGGATTAAGGTGATAGTTGTCTAAGGTTAGTTAGGTGGTGTTCGGTTTGGTGTTCACCGCCACTTTAGTTAGGACTTGTGATGAAATCGATAGTGTCTCGTAGATAGAAGAAGAGAAAAAAAATGTTTGATGAGTTGTGGGTTGAGAGTGGGTAGTAATGGGTTTAAAAAGTTGGCAAATGATTGTTATTTGTGTGGTGTTCATGTACGTATCACCTATTTTATAGATATATTGCTTCAAGTTGGTGATAATAATATACATATATTATTATAATAATTAATTATAATCAGTTAGAAACATGTGAACAAAAAGTAATTCATAAATTCAATACTTGCACAGTGATACACAGTAAAATCAATAGTCTAGCAGCCAGAGTTTTGTATTGTGTAACGACAAATTAAATAGGGATAATATATCGTGATCCTTTATGAATTTAGTGGCGGATAAAAAGTATTTAGAAAAATCCCAAGTTTTTACAGTAATTATATTTGTTTATCTTAGTCATCGTGATATAGAAATTGGTCATTAACTATTAAATAAAAATTAACTCCCTGTCCCCGTTCGATCCCAGATAAAATATAAAAAGTGTCAAAATTTATTAATTAGCTTCTAAATATATTTTTAATATGCCTAAAATTTATATAACTCATTTTTGGATCACCGTTTATTTTAATATCACATAAGTTCATTTTTAACTTGGTTAATAACTATCAAGATGCCAAACGAATGTTACGAGCGTTTATTAAATATATTCTAAATCATATATATCTTCAACATACCTTTCATATATATACATATATACATATATATATATATATATATATATATATATATATATATATATATATATATATATATATATATATATATATATATATATATATATATATATATATATATAGATTTATAGTAATATCATTTATTATTTTATTTACCCAACAGAAATAAATCATATAAGTTTCTATTTCAATTTAATATATATATATATACCTACAAATAGTGGTTCGTGAATCGTCGGCCATAGTCAAAGGTAATTGATTACATGAATATAATTTCCAAAACTTTTGAGACTTTAACATTACAGACTTCGCTTATCGTGTCGAACTTATATAAAGATTAAGTTTAAATTTGGTCGGAAATTTTTGGGTCGTCACAACAACTCTCCCCCACTTAAATCGGAGCGCGTCCTCGCGATCCATTCCGCATGACACGAGGGAAGGTAAACCAACACGAATTCTTCAGGCTCCCAAGTAAACTCGGAACCTTTACTACGACGCCATTGGACCTTAAAGGTCCTCACCTCTTTGTTACGCAACATTTTTACCTTCTCATCGAGTATAGCAATCGGCTCTTCAACGTATTCTAACTTGTTATTTAGCTCAATTTCGTCTAAAGGCATCCATGAAGAATCATCCGCAAGACACTTACGGAGGTGGGAAACATGAAATGTGTTATGGATCCCTGCAAGTTCTTCGGGTAATTCCAAACGATACGCGACTTCACCAACACGAGCTACAACCTTAAACGGCCCAATAAACCGAGGAGCTAACTTTCCTCGCTTCCGAAACCGAATAATACCCTTCCATGGCGAAACCCTGAGCATCACCATATCACCTTCTTGGAATTCGATCAAATGTCTACGCTTATCGACGTAAGATTTTTGCCTATCTTGCGCCTTTTTCAAATGTTCCCGAATCATATTGATTTTATCATTTGTCTCCAATACCAAGTCGGAGCTCCCGACTTCCCTTTGTCCCACTTCGCCCTAATAAATCAGGGTTCGACACCTTCTACCATACAACATCTCATACGGTGGCATTCCAATACTAGACTGAAAACTATTATTGTACGAGAATTCCACCAAAGGTAAATGTTCATCCCAACTAGCACTGAAGTCAATGATACACGCACGTAACATATCCTCCAATGTTTGATTCGTACGCTCGGTTTGACCGTCCGTTTGAGGATGGTACGCCGAACTCATATTTACCCTCGTACCCATATCTTCATGAAACTTCTTCCAAAATCGAGAAGTAAAACGCGTGTCCCGATCCGAAACGATAGACGCAGGAACGCCGTGTCTTGATATCACCTCTTTAATGAACATCTTCGCAAGTGCCTCCAATGTAATCGCTTCTTTAATAGGAAGAAACAATGCACTTTTCGTTAATCTATCAACAATCACACAAATAGTATCAAATTGGGTTCTTGCCGTTTTTGGCAACTTGGTAATAAAATCCATGGTAATATGCTCCTACTTCCACATCAGAATTTCTAGCGGTTGCAACTTACCATACGGCTTTTGGTGTTCGGCTTTAACTTGCAAACACGTGACGCATTGCTCAACATACTTAACAACGTCGCGTTTCATGCCCGGCCACCAATAATCTTTCTTCAAATCATGGTACATCTTCGTCGCACCCGGATGTATGGAATACTTAGACTTGTGCGCCTCATCAAGAAGCACCTCTCGGAAATCACCCATCTTAGGCACCCACACTCTTTCTTGAAAAGACAATAAACCACGCGAACCCATCATAATGAATTCCAATTGCCCCACAATTCGTTCCGCATGCTTGTTGTGAACGTAAGCATCTATTTGAATCACACCAAGTTTTTCAAGAAAATCGTTAGTAATAATCATACGTAAAAATCCAATCGTAACGCCGGGTGGTGACTCTTTCGGCTTAACGCATCCGCGACCACATTCGCTTTGCCCGAATGATAAAGTATCTCACAATCATAATCCTTCACCACATCCATCCATCTACGTTGACGATAATTCAAATCCCGTTGATCAAAAAGATGTTTCAAACTCTTGTGATCCGAATAAATCATACACTTGACACCATACAAGTAATGGCTCCAAATTTTCAAAGCATGGACCACCACTGCTAATTCGAGATCATGAGTCGGGTATCTCTTTTCATGTTCCTTTAATTGGCGAGAGGCGTAAGCGATGACTTTACCTTGTTGCATTAGAACACACCCAAGCCCATTCAAAGAAGCATCACAATAGACCGTCATATCATCTACACCTTCTGGCAATACTAAGACCGGAGCTTTACACAATTTCTATTTTAATAATTGAAAAGCGATTTCTTGCTCGTTCTCCCAATTGAATCTCGTATTCTTCCTTGTCAACTTAGTTAATGGCGAAGCAATCTTGGAAAAGTCTTGGATAAACCGACGATAGTAACCGACCAATCCGAGAAAACTTTGGATTTTCGTAGGCGTAGTCGGTTGTCCCCAACTCTTCACTGTTTCTATCTTCCCCGGATCTACTTGAATACCATCCTTGTTCACAATATGGCCAAGGAATTGAACCTCCCTTAGCCAAAATTCACATTTTAAGTACTTAGCATATAACTTCTCTTTTCTCAAAGTCTTCAACACACTACGCAAATGATGTTCATGTTCCTTCATACTCCTCGAATAGACAAGTATGTCGTCGATGAACACAATTACCGACTTGTCCAACATAGGTTCGCACACTCGGTTCATAAGATCCATGAATGCCGCCGGCGCATTCGTAAGACCAAAAGGCATCACCACAAGCTCAAAATGCCCGTGACGCGTTCGAAACGCCATTTTCTCAATATCTTCCTCACGGACCCGCATTTGATGATAGCCGGATCGTAGGTCAATTTTAGAGAAATATGTCGCACCTTGGAGTTGATCAAACAAATCGTTAATCCTAGGCAATGGATAATGATTCTTGATCGTCACTTTATTCAACTCCCGATAATCAATGCACATACGCATACTACCATCTTTCTTCTTCACGAACAAGACCGGAGCGCCCCAAGGCGAAGCACTCGGTCGAATAAAACCCTTCTCAAGTAACTCTTGAATTTGATTCAACAATTCTTGCATTTCTGTCGGTGCTAAACGATAAGGAGTTTTAGGAATGGGAGTAGCTCCCGGAACCAACTCAATGCGAAATTCAACTTGTCTTTCCGCCGGAACACCCTGTAACTCATCCGGAAAAACATCATCAAACTCACTTACCACCAGAATTTCACGAATGGGTGGTGGCTCATTATGAGTATCAATAACATGAGCAAGGAAAGCAATGCCACCGGTAACAATGAGATGACGTGCCCGTGCAAAAGTGCATATTGGCACCGGTCTCCTTCGTTTATCACCATGAATAATTAGCTCTCTCCCACTAGGGGTCTTCACACGAATGGATTTCTCATGGCATGCAATATCGGCCCTATTATGATCGAGCCAATCCATACCAACCACGATATCAAAATCACCCAAGGTCATCGGGATGAGATCAATTTTAAAGTTCTCGGAACCAAACACCACATTACAATATTTACACACATCAACTACTAGAATCGCCTTGCCATCCGCTATTTCGACTTCTACCAGACGACTTAACTTAGCTAACGGTTTATTAAGTTTAGGTATAAATTTTGGTGACACAAACGATAAATGTGCACTGCTATCAAATAGAATCCTTGCCGAATTAGAGTTAACCATGAAAGTACCTGAGACGACTTCGTTGGATTGTTTGGCTTCATCATTCGTCATCAAGTAGTTACGCCCCCTAGCTGACCCCGCCGCCTTCTCTAGCCTCTTTACTTGGTCATTTGATAATTCGGGACATTCCGCCTTCCGGTGCCCTGTCTTTTGACAATTAAAGCACGTGACCGTCTTGATCAAACAATCACGAGCGTAATGACCCGGCTTCCCACAACTATAACAAGTAGGCGTAAAAGTATTCGAACCACCCTTCTTCATACTTCCGACGCTTTCGGACACACCCTTGCTCTTCTTGTTGGAGTAACTAGGCGCTCCAAATTTTCTTTTGCTCGACCCATAACTAACCGGAACCGAACTCGGAGCTTGTGCTTCAAACCCTTTTGCCACCACCAAAAGCTTAGCGAAAGTTTCAACATGACCGATACTAATTTTACCCTTTAAATCATCTCTAAGGGTTGCATGAAAGTCTTCCATTAGCATTTGATCATTTCCCGCATACTCGGGACAAAAACTTGCCTTGGCGAGAAAGTTGGTTTTGAGAGTGTTTAGGTCCAAAGACCCTTGACGCATATTCCTTAACTCATTTCGCAATTTGGAAAGATCCGTTTGCGTATGATATTCAAGGAAAAACTCTTTCTTGAACTCCGCCCATGATAAACCTACAAAAGCCGCATCACCCACCATATCAATCTTACCATCGAGCTAATCTTTAGCATGGCCCCTTAACAAACTAGTAGCAAGCCTCGTTTTCTTCTCGGGTGGGCACTCGGTAGTGCGAAAACAACCTTCAACATCGGAAATCCAAGCCGTACTTTTCATGGGGTCGGGATCCCCGTGAAAGTGAGGAGGCTTAGTCGCCAAGAAGTTCTTATAGCTAAACTCTAATTCGCCCACATTTTGAGGTCTAGGAAACCTCCTTTCAACTTCTTCTTTGAAGGCATTGGTCATTCGTTCTTGAATCATATCGACAATTTGTTCCGAAACTGACTCTTCGAATATTTGTTTAACCCTTCGTGAGAAAACCGGAACATAGTTTTCTAAAGCGGTCTCAATCTTTGTAGTCATCTCATCTTCTTCCACATGAGAGGGACCACCATTGCCATTCATATCCGTTCCGTTTCTCGTCTTCATTCTAAAGATGAAAAATGGATTAGACATCACCAACAATTTAATACACATATATACCTATGCATATGACCGCACACACACCACATCTAGCTCGATACTTGTCGCACATCCTTGCTTGACTTGACTTGCAACCGTAATTGTGGTCGCGACTCCCTATTACGCTCACATGCCGTGCCATGCTCAGACGTATCACAACCATCTTGCTCGATGTTCAAAACAATAACACACGATTAGTAACATCATAACATAGCATAGTTGTCCACTTATGTATCAAAGAACTAATCAAACTCTGCACTGACCCGTAATCCTACAAGTCCCGCATATAATTCAATAACATAAAAGTCTAAGTCTAGGCGCCTATCTCAAGTCACCTAAATCCCTTAGACCATGCTCTGATACCACTTGTAACAACCCAACCCGTAATCCTTACGATAATTTTTTTTTTTACAACACAATTACACGCCAATTAAATATGTAACCCATTTCACGAGTTCTATTTAAAACGCACAATAATTAATTGTTTACAATAGGTAAGAGGGCCACGAATAAAGTTTAGTACAAGTTTGACCCATTACAAATGAGAGTTTATAAACCAAACGACGTTCCGAGCATGGTTTGGGACTAAACTACCCAAAACTAGGCCAACTTCCAAAAGCTCCAACATAACAACAACAAGGGACACCTAGTGCCCAACGACCCCCTTGCCCTTGTCCGCACCTGCATCTAAAAAGATAAACAACGAGAGGGGTAAGCAAAGCTTAGTGAGTAGAATAAATATATACATGCATATAAGACTTACCCACACGCATCCACGATATCATATAACGCACACAATCGCATAACATCTCGATAAATAAGCTAGTATCGTCAAACCGTACAACTAGCCACATTAATAACATAAATATCATAATCATAAATCAAATACTAGCATCACCAACTATAAACCATGGTTAACCAAAATCCTTCGCAAGGGGAATGACTTTGCGAAACAAGTCATCGATGTTCATAACAACCGTTAGCTCCCAAACCCGGCTATGGTATACTAACCCCCGAGGTGTTCCAAAAACGGCTATGGCATCACCCCCAAGTGTTCCCAAAAACGGCTATGGCATCACTTGATCAACATGTGAGTAAAACACGGCTATTACTCACAATCTTGTACACAAACACGACTATGTGCACAAATAACACGGATAACAACGTGGGAGTAAAACACTGCTATTACTCGCCACTATATGCACAAACACGGCTATGTGCATAAATAACATACGTAGACAAAAACGGCTACGTCTCGCAACTATGGTCACAAAACGGCTATGTGACACCATCAATACGGCACATAAATCATATACATACATATATAGATATTCCACTCACCTCAAGTCCCTTGTGAAAGCTAACCGAGCTTGCAACCCTTCAATGTAACGTACCTATTACATTATGCATTTATTAACATACAATCTAGTTGAATTAAATGCCAACCACTAACCCTTGAGCATTAAATGATTCAACTACACCAAAACCGCCCATTAATGGCCATGCCTCATCATAAATCACTAAAAGCTAGTGATTAGGGTTTAATAACATCAACTAACATAAAATTAGTGTATTTCATAACCATTTCACTAGATTAGGTCAACTAGTGCTCTTTTGATTCTTTGACTCACAAATCAAGTCAAACTTACACAATAACAACTCTATCATCCTTTTAAAAGTGCATTAATGACTAACAACATCATTTAGCACTTACAACCTCAAATCACAAGACCAAACCCTAGATAATAGCTACTTAGGGTTTCCTTTCAACAATCCAACCCAAAATCCACCCATTTAACCCTCAAATGGGTCACACAAGTTCCATATGAACCAAACCCTAGCTTAAACTAAATGAAACTCAAAACTTAGAGTTGAGACTTACCAAAACTATCCTCTTGTAGCTAATAACAAGGAGAGCAACTTTAATTCTTGCTTCTAGGATTGATTCACAAAACTTCACCTTCAAATCTTGAGTTTAATCTAAGTAGGTTTTAGGATTTGAGAGGAAAATGTGAAAGAAAATGGAAAAGAAATAAGAAATGGAGAACAAGTGGTTGATATTAAAAGCTCCAATCAGATCTACACGCAAAAAGACCAAATTCCCCCTAAACCCTATTTAATTTGAGTGGAATTCGGAGTCAGAACTGCAGAATTGTCGCGGCGCAGCACCTTTGTCGCGGCGCGACATAAAGAAGGAAAAACGACCCTTCTTAACTCAAGTTCTGATCTGGATTTGCTTTGTTTGTCGCGTCGCGGCCCCATTCCTCGCGGCGCGGCACTGGCCTGTTCCTGGTCACTTTGACAACAAATCATAAAACGAAGGTTCATACAACTAGCACACCTCGTTCACTATTCCAATGCACGTCTAAGCTTCGCCCTTAAGTCTCACACGACTCAACACCATCGCGACACATACATAAACACGTACACGTACGCATTCGCATATATATATATATATATATATATATATATATATATATATATATATATTTACATATACATACATATACTTACACAAAAACTAACACTTGGCTCACTTAATCACACAAACGAACAAGTTATAAGCGTGCTAATAAATAAGGTTGTACCTTTAAACGCGTACGGAAAAATGGGGTGTTACAAAACTGCATTCAAGAAACTTATTTTTGATGTAATATATTCTTATTGTAAACCATTATGTAATGG
Source organism: Rutidosis leptorrhynchoides (assembly GCF_046630445.1). NCBI lineage: Eukaryota > Viridiplantae > Streptophyta > Magnoliopsida > Asterales > Asteraceae > Rutidosis > Rutidosis leptorrhynchoides. The sequence goes on from NC_092342.1 coordinate 218,574,814, forward strand.
TCGTGTCTAAACAGTATATTTTTGATTATCATTATTTGATAATCTATGTAATGCTTTTTAAACCTTTATCGATAGAATAAAGGTTATGGTTGTTTTAAAAATGAATGCAGTCTTTGAAAAACGTCTCATATAGAGGTCAAAATCTCGCGACGAAATCAATTAATATGGAACATTTATAATCAATATGAACGGGACATTTCATTATAGTCCCGTTTTTCATACTTTTTAAAGTATATTTTTAGGATGTGATTACATGCATTTTATTTTACGTTTAGACACAAGTGGCAATTAAAGTTAAATTATTCATTATGAGTTGAACAAAAATATTCCCTAGTCTGGTAACTGTAATAACTGGTTTCTACTGGTGAACGCGAATCCTACGGATAGGTCTATCGGGTTTGACAATTCCATTTCAAGCTAGTCGCGCTAGCAATTTATAATCAGAATGTTTAGTACTTCGTATTTAGTTGAAGATACACTTTTTCGGTGTATATATATTGTGTTTGGCAAAGGTAAATAAAGGGTTAAGTGGTTACCAGGTGGCTCATTGATAATGGAATAATGTTTTATGTTTTCTAAAATTTTAAATCTTGTGGTCTAAAGCTTATACGTTTATTTAAACCTATAATTCACTCAACATTTTTGTTGACAGTTTATTCGCATGTTTTCACAGGTACTTGAGTTTGTTTGATGCTTCCGCTGTGTTAGAAGAGTCTGCATGCATTTGGACAGATTTTGTTAATGATTTATAAAACATTAAACTTGCATTCTCTTTTGGATATTTAAACATGTTGGTGTTTGGTTGACAATGTTTTATGTCAACTTTGGTTAGTTAATATGTTGGGTTTGTTTAAACTACATATTTTGGTAAATTTTCTTTTTGGGAAACTTTTGATATAAAAGAATGCAATGTTGTTTATTAAATTCATTTAAAGTTCGATCAAGCTGTAGGACCAAGTGACGGAGCCGTTAAGTGTATTGACGGGGCCATCACAGTTGGTATCAGAGCTCTGGTTGTAGAGAACTTGTAAGATCCTATTTTCTCAGGTGTTTGGGACGCCGTCCAAAAATATAGGACACCGTCCAATTGTAAAGGGCTGGACGCCATCGAGATGAACTGGCAAGCCAGCTGACTTGTTTTTAAATATTACAAATGGGTATTTTGGTAATTTCACTTTGTGGACGAATTTAAGGCTCTAGATCAGTTGGGGGAGCCTCATTTACACCATTTTTAACCACCACTTCTTATCCACTTAAATTCTAGAGAGAGAGAAGGGTTTTAGTGTGAGAAAGCTCTATCCAAAGAGGAAGAAGCTAGTTTCGGGTCAAAGTGCGTATTTTAAAGTTGTTCATCTACTCACTAGCTACGTTTTGATTGTAGTGGTAAGTTTTAACCTTGAATTTCCTTACTTTAATTGTTTAAGGGTTAGGGTTTGGGTAGGTGATGAACTTAAAGCCCATTTGCTTTTGATTTGGGGGTTTTGGGCAAGTTTGGGTCATGAGGACTCAAAGATGACTAACCTAGGGTTTCTAAATTGATAAATGTTTTTAAGAGTCTTAATTTGTTAGTTGTGTACTAGCACACCTAGATATTGAGTAAGTAAGTGCTAATTGGGTATGGTGGTGACCCAAATGGGTGTGTAAACTTGGAAATGGGTCAAGGGAGTCATTGATGACCTAAGTTGCTTAATGGTTGTGAAAATACGATGACCTTGTGTCAAAAGGTATATTAAGACCGAAATGGCTAGTAATAGGGTTAAGTGTGCAAATGGGTCAAAATTTGCACTATGGGTCAATGTGTCACTTGAATGGGGAGTAAGTTGGTTGACCAACTCGATTGTATGATTGATTATATGAATGATGTAATAGGTACGCCGCGTTGAAGGTTGCGAGCTTGATTAACTCACCAAAGGCGTTAAGATGAGTGGAATAATTATGCATGTATGTGTATTGTGTATTTATTTGTGTGCTATGGTACAAACCACGAAGCCGGTAGTGCCATAGTATGTGAGAGTGTGCTATGATGTGAACCACGGAGCTGGTAGCATCATGGTACGTGTGTTGTAGTATGAACCACGGAGCTGGTAGCACTATAGCACGAGTCATTAAAGTGTTAACCACGGAGCCGGTAGCACTATAAAAGAGTATGACTCGAGTTGTGATGTGAACCATGGAGCCGGTAGCATCAAAGTGTGAACCATGGAGCCGGTAGCACTATAAAATGAGGTGTTAACCACGGAGCTGGTAGCACCGAAGTGTGAACCACGGAGCAGGTAGCACTATAAAAGGGTATGACTCAAATGCGTAGTGATGTGAACCACGGAGCCGGTAGCGTCATAGCATTGCGTATGGTGTGAACCACGGAGCCGGTAGCACCATGACGCATTTATGGTTAACCATATGGTTTGTGTATGTGTTGTTGTATAGCATAATATATTATTTTGGTGAATATGCTATTGATTAGGCTAGTTGAGATATTTGGAGGTTAATAGCTTATACTTGGAGTTTGTATTCTAATTGTTATGGCTAGCGATATTGTAGTGTGTGTAAGTGTATGCAAGTAGGTATATTATATATGTATGTGTATAACTATTGCATTCACTAAGCGTTTTGCTTACCCTCTCGTTGTTTACTCTTTTTAGGTTCCGGCGTGGACACGGGTAAGGGTGTTCGTTTGGATTAGAGGCCTCCCGCTTTGTTTTGGATAGGGGACGCTTTTGGGAAGATTAGTTTCCGAAGTTTGACCAAGATGTGGGTAGTTTAACCCCAAACACCATGCTCTAGGTGTCGTTTGGAATTTAAACTCTTATGGTCAAAACTTGTATTTTTGAACAAAATTCGTAAAACGGCCGATGTGGGCCCGATATCATAAAACTTGGTTTTATTGTGGAAACTTCTTAGTTTTAATTATATTATCATGTTGTGAAAAGCGTTTCATTTAAAAGTGTCGGAAAGTGGGTTTTCCGCTCATGTAAGTTGGACACTTGATCAGAATCTGGCAGTTCATTTGGACGTCGTCCAGATCTTCTGGATGCCGTCCAAGTCTTCTTTGCTAGACGCCGTCCAGATAACTGGACCCCGTCCAGATGTGTTGAAACAGAATTTTTTTTGGGTCGTATTTTGGTGTAACGAGGTTTGGGTAGTTATAAGTGGTATCAGAGCATGGTCTAAGGGATTTAGACGACTTGAGATAGGTGCCTAGACGTAGACTTTATTGTATATGCGCGTTATGCGGGACTTGTAGGAGACGGGTCGGACCGGGAATTGGTTAGTGCCTAGGTTTAGGTGAACTAACTATGCGCTAATTGTTTTATGTTGTGTTTTGCGATCATCAAGCGAGATAGACGTTGTACTAGCAAGTTAATGCGACGTGCTCGCGTAACAATGATTAGCTACCATTGTTACGGATTCAAATTGTGTCAAACGGGCGATGTACGACTATTGTTGAGCAAGATGGGGTGGTGAGGTGTATATGTATATATTTGTGTCTTTTCCTCTCGTTTCATTGTTTAATCTATTTCCGTTTTATAGTATGAAGACGAGAAATGGACTCGAGAACAATGATGGAGGTACGAGTGAGGATGTTGAGTTCACGGCCAAAGTTGAGGCCATCTTTAAATGTCAAAAAGCGGAGTTTCTCGAAGACGTTAAGAAGATGTTTCTAGATACGATTGACGAGCAACTAGTCAATGTGGTTAAGGAACAAGTTAAGCTTGTTCTACAAGAAGATATTGTGGGAAGACGGGACTTCTTTTATAAGAATTTCAAGGATTCTTAACCTCCCACCTTTGAAGGCGAACGGGATCCACTTAAGTATGCCCGTTGGATCTCCGATATGGAGGGGGCTTTTCGTGCTTGTGAATGCCCTCTCAATAAAAAAGACGAGGTATGGTAGTAGCATGTTAAGGGGCGATGCTAAATTGTGGTGGGACGCGAAAATACAACTTTATGGTGAAGTGCAATGCATGGGATTCACTTGGGATGAGTTCAAGGCAGAGTTTTTCAATGAGTACCGAACTTCGACCGATCTTACTAGACTTAAGGACGGGTTGCGTGCCTTGAGGCAAGGGTCGATAGATTTGAACACTCTCAAATCCGTTTTCTTGTCAAAGACCCAATTTTGCCCGGAGTATGTCGGGAATGATAAAATGTTAAAGGAAGATTTCTATCGAATCTTGAACGAAAACTATCAAGAGAAGATTAGCGTGACCACGGTGAAAACTTTTTATGAGTTATTCGACATGGCTAAAGGTTTTGAAGCGCTCGTTATGAGGAAGGGTGGTTTTACTTTTGGTAAAAGAAAGTTCGAGGGTTCGAGTCATTCGAGCTTTTCAAAAAAGAAGAGTAAGAAGGGTTCCAAAAGTGTTGGTAGTATGAAGAAGGGCACGTCCGGGGGTTTTGGACCCAAATGTTATAATTGTGGGAAACAAGGACACATGGCTCACGATTGTACAAGTGCGACTTCAACAACAAAGCTCAATTGTTACAATTGTCAAAAAGAAGGGCACCGAAGGACGGAATGTCCCGAGTTGCGGGGTGATCATGTTGAGAAGTTGGAGAAGGCGGTGGGTACGGCTAGGGGACGAAACTATTTGATGACCAATGATGAGGCCAAGCAATCCAACGAAGTTGTCTCAGGTACTTTCATGGTTAACTCTAATCCGGCAAAGATACTTTTTGATAGTAGTGCTAATTTATCATTCGTGTCTCCGAGATTTGTGTCTAAGCTTGATAAACCGCTAGCTAAGTTGAGGCATCCGGTAGAAGTTGAAATAGCGGATGGTAAGACAGTGCTAGGGGTTGATGTTTGTAATGATTGTGATATTGTGTTTGGTTCCGAAACGTTTAAAATTGATCTTATCCCGATGACCTTGGGTGAATTCGATATTGTCATTGGTATGGATTGGCTCGATCGTCATAGAGCCGATATTGCATGCCATGAAACGTCTATTCGTATGAAGACTCCTAGTGGGGGAGAGTTAATTATTCATGACAAAAAACGAAGAAGACTTGTGCCATTATGCACTTATGCAATGGCACGTCATTTTCTTGTTAGTGGTAGCATGACTTTTCTTGCTCATGTAGTTGATACTCGTGAAGAGCCACCATCCATTCGTGAAATTCCGGTGGTTAGTGAATTCGAAGACGTTTTTCCGGATGTATTACTGGGTGTTCCGGCGGAAAGACAAGTTGAATTTCGCATTGAGTTGGTTCCGTGGGCTACTCCCATTGCTAAAACTCCTTATCATTTAGCACCAACGGAGATGCAAGAGTTGTTAAATCAAACCCAAGAGTTGCTTGAAAAGGGTTTTATTCGACCGAGTGCTTCACCATGGGGCGCTCCGGTTTTATTCGTGAAGAAGAAGGATGGTAGTATGCGGATGTGCATTGATTATCGTGAGTTGAACAAGGTGACCATCAAGAATCTTTATCCATTACCTCAGATTGATGATTTGTTTGATCAACTCCAAGGCGCGACTTATATTTCTAAAATTGACTTACGGTCCGGCTATCACCAAATGCGGGTCCGTGAGGAAGATATTGAGAAAACGGCCTTTCGAACGCGTTATGGGCATTTTAAGTTTGTAGTTATGCCTTTTGGTCTTACGAATGCACCGGTGGCGTTCATGGATCTTATGAACCGAGTGTGCCAACCTATGTTGGACAAGTCGGTGATTGTGTTCATTGACGACATACTTGTCTATTCGAAGAGTATGAAGGAACCTGAACATCATTTGCGTGGTGTGTTGAAGACGTTGCAGAAGGAGAAATTGTATGCAAAATTCTCCAAATGTGAATTTTGGCTAAGGGAAGTTCAATTCCTTGGCCATATTGTGAACAAAGATGGTATTCAAGTAGATCCGGGGAAGATTGAGACCGTAAAGAGTTGGGGACGACCGACTACGCCTACGGAAATCCGAAGTTTCCTCGGATTGGCCGGTTATTATTGTCGGTTTATCCAAGACTTTTTTAAAATCGCTTCTCCTTTGATGAAGTTGACGAGAAAGAACACGAGATTTAATTGGGAGAACGAGCAAGAAAATGCTTTTCAATTGTTAAGAAGAAGTTATGTCAAGCTTCGGTGTTAGTGTTGCCGGAAGGGGTAGAAGACATGACAGTTTATTATGATGCTTCTTTAAATGGAATCGGGTGTGTTCTAATGCAAAGAGGTAAAGTCATCGCTTATGCCTCTCGACAATTAAAGGAACATGAAACGAGATACCCGACTCACGATCTTGAATTGGCAGCGGTTGTTCATGCGTTGAAAATTTGGCGCCATTACTTGTACGGTGTCAAGTGTACGATTTAATCGGATCACAAGAGCTTAAAACATCTTTTTGATCAACGAGATTTGAATTATCGTCAATGTAGATGGATGGATGTGGTGAAAGATTATGATTGTGAAATACTTTATCATCCGGGTAAGGCGAATGTGGTCGCCGATGCGTTAAGTCGGAAGAGTCAACATCCGGCGATACGAGTAGGATCGTTACGCATGATTATTACTAACAATTTTCTTGTGAAGCTCGGTGAGTGTAAGATCCTGAATTTTGTGCATTAGAAAATGTTCCTGAAAGTGTCAGTAAATGTGTGCGTCAGAAAGCGCCACTAAAAGTCTACTTAACACTTATGCATTTTTAGAATTTACATCAGAATCAGGACTTGTCAGAATCAGTCCCTGAAGCTCAGAATCAGTTCAGACGTGTGTGCGCGCCGTGCACTCTAAGTGTGCGCGCAGCGCACTCTGCCTGGCAACATATTTCCGTTTTTTCTACTTTTGAGTTAAATGAAGGGCATTTTGGTCTTTTCACTTGAGGACAGATCTGTGGACATATTGGCAGTTTTAGATCCACTTTTGGATCATTTTCACATCCACATTTCTCTCATCTTCAAACCCTAGAGAGAGGAAGAGTTTTTAGAGAGGGAAAGCTCCATTTGGAGGAGAAGGAGGTTGATTCGAGTTAATGTGCAAGAGTTAAGGTTGTTCACCTCGTTAACGTCTACTTTTTGGTAGTGTTGTTAAGCTCTAACTCCGAATTTAATTGTTATGATTCTTGTTCATGTTAGGGTTTGAGCTTGTTAGGGTTCTAAACCCCATTTCTCATGAAATTGGGGGTTTTGTTGTATTACTAGTGTAAGTGAACCCGATTATTGTGGGTTTAGGGTTTGATGACAAATTTGGAAGTATTCATCATGGTTTGGGTGTTAATTCACTAGATTATAAGTGTGTTAATGTTTATATGTTCATAAGAACATATTTGTATGGCAAAATGGGTGTTAAACTTCATTTGGTGTCAAAATAAGTCATGAGGTCAAGATTTGATGAACCAAGTATATAAAGGTTTGATTAAAGTGTTAAATGGTGTTTTGGAAAGTAAATCACTAGCTATTAGTGATTAAAGATTTTTTTGAGACTTATGTCAAAATGGGTTGACTTTGATGGGTCAGAATTGGTAATGACACTAGTTTTGGTCAAATGGATGTTAAGCGCTTTTGTTAGGTATTAAGTGGCATTTTTGAATGAAAGTAATCATGGGAAGTGATTTTGGATTAATTGGCGTCAAGCATAATTTAGGTTAAATTGTACTTGTTTGATGGGTCGGAATTACCACCCGTAGTGGTAATTGGTGAAGTCCTTTTTAGGTGTCTAAATGGGCGGTTTGTGAAGGTAAGTATAAACCCTTGGTTAAGGGTATTGGCGTCGAATTCTCATGTAGAGAATGTATGTTGATTGTGTGTATACATATATGCGTATTATAGGTAAAAGCTTGCTCGGGTGCGTTGTTGGAGATTTCACGCGTGGTTTGTAATGCTCGAGTTCGAGGTGAGTGGAATAATTATATATGTATGTATATGATTTATTTATTTGTGGGGTATGGGTTAAAGTTCGATGTTGATGATACCATATCTTAGAGTATATTGTTTGTTTTGATGTGGGTTAAAGTTTGATGTTGACGATACATCATGTATGGATTTAAAGTTCGATGTTGACGAAGCCATACCACTATTGTAGTGACATTCGATGAGGGTTTAAGTTCGATGTTGACGATACCTCATATGTGGGTTTAATTTCGATGTTGACGATACCACATTAATTCATTTGATGAGGGTTTAAGTTCGATGTTGACGATACCTCATATGTGGGTTTAAGTTCGATGTTGACGATACCACATTTATTAAGATGGATGGGGAATAAGTTCGATGTTGACGATACCATTCGTTGGGCTAGCTTGAATACTAATGGATGTTGTGAACATCAATGTTTTATGTGTTATAGTGTAGCATATTGTATTACGTGTGTTATATACTATTGTTGTGCTAGCTTGTATTATCGGAGATTTAGCGTTATACTTTGCAATGGTATTCTAATTGAATTGCTAGCGTGTATGAGGTATTTGTGTAAGTGTTTGCAAGTAAGTAGATTATATATGTATATGTATAATTATTGCATTCACTAAACTTTATGCTTACCCCTCTCGTTGTTTACCTTTTTTAGGTATTGTGTTATGAGGCTAGCTAGTTGTTATACTAGTTGCGTAGGAGCGCTTGGGCTCGATGGGGTAGCTTTTGGATATGCGGACGCGGATTGGGATTTGGTAGCCCCGGGGATTATGCTCTTGGTATCGGGTTGGGTTATAGAGTCCTAACACGTCTAAGTGTAAATTGGGATTGAAACTTGTATTTTGTACGAAAGTCGTAAAACGGCTGATGTGGGACAGGTGTCGTAAAACTCATTTTATTATTGGAATGTGTTAGTCTTGTTTATTATAATGTGTTGTGAAAAGCGTTTCGTCTAAAAGTGTCGGGAAGTGGGAGATCTTTAATCAAAATTTGGAAAATCCGGACAGAGGCTGTCAGGCCTTGTGCGCGCCGCGCACCCTTCTGAGATAAAAAAAATCTTTTGTTACGTATTCGATTGGATAACGGGTTGAGTCCTTACAAGTTGTATCAGTGCATAGTCTAAGGGAATTAGGTGACATTGGAATAGGTGCCTAGTCTTAGACTTATTGGCGGTTATGCATTATTTGCGGGACTTGTAGGAATACGGGTTAGATTGAGATTTGTTAGTGCCTTGGAGTAGGTGACTAACTAGGACTAGTGCTTGTCCAAAGTGTGATTATGTGGGGCCTTATTTCATGTGTAAATTAGTGCCGTAGATAGTTGGTGCCTAATTTAAGTAGGCGAACTTGAACGTTGTTTTAGTGATAGTCACCTAGGTTGTAGGTTGACTTGTCGTTGAGGTATACTTGTGTATATTTATTATTATATTTTATATAGGGTACATATATATATATATATATATATATATATATATATATATATATATATATATATATATATATATATATATATATATATATATATATATATATATATACATGTATCTATTTGGTGCGATGTCCTTGGGATGAATCTATTGGAAGAGATTCGAATGTTTGGCGGCTTTGAGTGATCAAGTTCACGGTAAAGACTTTGGTCATTCGGGTACTAGGAGTTATTGCGTGTTATTTGGTGTGAATGTTGCGTCAGTCCGAGTAAAGTACTTTGCGTGACCATGTGAAAATGGTAAGGTACGCATTTGTAATAGTGACTGATCACCATTATTAGGAAAGTGTATCTTGACATCAAGCATGACATGACGAGTACCGAACGGAGGAAACATGGCATGGTTGGGGTAGATTCGGTATGAATTAGGAATCGTTTATTGGTTCCTAGGATATAGTTGTCTCGAATGATGTGCTTGTAGACACATCGGGTTCATTGTTAGTCAGGAAGTGTTACGGTGGTTTTGGTTAGTTAAGTGAGTGAGCAAACTCACGAGTTCGACGCGTACTTAGTCACCCTATGTAGTGGGTGCATTATTGAGATTGTCATTGGTTGTAGTTACCCATCGTAACTAGGATAACCGATTAGTGTATGTGTGTGCGACGATGACTTAAATCCCGTAATGGGACGTAACAAGTCTAAGATGGTAGAATTGGGGTTACACTCCGTAGAGTGTGTGGTTAGAGGATCGCGTAAGCATTCTAGTTATGAGTTGTCTTGGAATTTGGGAATCGAGGAGTCTTCGGGTCATTAAACTCATGGGAGAGAGATCCGTATGACAATTGTTGCGTTAGTGTGTTATGGATTATAGGGTAACATTCCTAAATTAATATCCCTTGTTGTAGTGGTAGTGTAATGTTCAACTCCGGTGATGGTGTGATCAGTTTATGCTTAGGGTGCCCGTGAGATACCCTTGGAAGCATCGAAGGTTATAATAGTGATCGACGAGTGATAGTAATTCGACGGTTGCAAAAGTTGAAGTTTAAGAGCATTGCGGTAAATACTTCTTATGAAGTGACGGGTGAGCGAAGCTTGTTGCTCTTAAGTGATAGACGGGTAAAGATGACCGGTGAGTCAGTGATGGACTTAATGGTCAGTTAGGCCGAAGGTTATGATGAAGTGTTGATGTTGCGATCGATGCAATTATTGTGTCGGGTTGGTCACTCTTCTCCATGAAAGTGAGCAATTGTTAATAATGGTTCATTGCGGGGAAGGTCGGGTTATCTCGACTGAGATGCACGACTGATTATGCGGAGTGGCGTATGCCTAGGTTTAGAGGCGTACATAGGATTTTGGTGGAGTTCGCTTTACGAACGACGAAGGGATGTTAATTGTTAATCGTGGTACGAAGGTGCGATGTCGTCGCGTGTACGACATCTCTAGTGATTGTGTATGACGGCTCTGAGAGCCTAAGGTGAGTCTACGGTGATTTGGTGTGTATGACCAACGATGAGGATGGTCATGTGTGTCGTGGAATGACAATTCCGCGGGATGTTATCATCTTGGCGGTGGGAATATGGAGCTGAATCCTAAGTGGGGGAGTTTTTACTGTCGTATGAGGAAGCCCCGGTGGTGTTAGATCTAGTGAAGTGTAAGACTTCTTATGTAAGATGGTCATGTAGCACCAAAGTGAGGTACGAGATCAAGTGCAAAGATGGAGTTCACAGAGGTGAGATAATGAAGTTGTTGTTGCAGGTGCTCTCGAATGTAAAATCTGGGTTGCTATGAAACTTGAATCGTATTGTCGAATAGGTACAATTTCGATATTGTGGTGGATACTGTATTTTCCCTGTCGGGAAACGTGATCGTGAAAATTGTCAAGTGGATTATTCCACTTAATGGACGATTGTGAGGTGAGAGTGTCGGTTCTGATTGTCTCACATAGAGACACGCAGGTGTTGTTTTGGTTGCGAGAATGTGTACCATAGTGATGTGACCCGTAGGTTGCATTGAAATGTCGAGGCCATCCTTAATGGACTGTCTAGGTAGGAAGGTTCACCCAGATTTGGTGACTTTTTTTTGTGAGTCGTGTGACGAATTGCGGGAATTTTGTGATGATGATTCGCTGTTGACGGGATTTTATTATACGAATAGCCTTTATGCTAGTACTAGGTAGCCGTATTGTATGGTTCACAGGAGAAACCCTATGACGATGCGTTGAAGTTTTGCCTAACTCGTAGTGTATTATTGTCGTCCTGGATTAATCCAGTGACGGATGGTCGTGTGTGGATCGATTGATGGGAAAGTAGAGTTTCTTAAGTGATTATTTTTGGGGTATCAAAATTTCTTCATTGAAGGAATAACTCGATTGTGGTAACTGGGGAAGTTGGTTCTTTGTCCAGAGAATATACATGATTGACTGGTCGAGTGGTGAGTTTATGAACCGATGAAGTACTGAGTTTTGATGCGGCATGAATCCTTCTCGATTTGGATTAATGCAAGACTTGGTTCACGACGTAGTGGACCTAGTAGATCGCGTTGGGTGATATAGTTATGGATGTAGCTTGTGGCGAGTTGTAGCTGAGAGAACTTGAAGGAATATACGGTGTTTTCCGTATTTCCTAAATGGGCATTTTGGACATTGAGCGTATGAGATACCGCTGGTTATGGTCATGCATGCTAGTGATTATTAGCGTATGGTGAGATATTCGGGTTAATGGAAATTATATGGACATCGAGTTTAGATGTGTGTCGGAGACCATAGTGTGTGGTTCCGGTGGGTTAAGTGACGGATATCACGGGGACGTGATCCAGTTTAAGTTGGGGAGAGTTGTAAGATCCTGAATTTTGTGCATCAGAAAATGTTCCTGAAAGTGTCAGTAAATGTGTGCGTCAGAAAGCGCCACTAAAAGTCTAGCTAACACTTATGCATTTTTAGAATTTACATCAGAATCAGGACTTGTCAGAATCAGTCCCTGAACCTCAGAATCTGTCCAGACGTGTGTGCGCGCCGCACGCTCTAAGTGTGCACGCAGCGCACTCTGCCTGGCGACAAATTTCTGTTTTTTCTACTTTTGAGTTAAATGAAGGGCATTTTGGTCTTTTCACTTGAGGACGGATCTGTGGACATATTGGCAGTTTTAGATCCACTTTTGGATCATTTTCACATCCACATTTCTCTCATCTTCAAACCCTAGAGAGAGGAAGAGTTTTTAGAGAGGGAAAGCTCCATTTGGAGGAGAAGAAGGTTGATTCGAGTTAAGGTGCAAGAGTTAAGGTTGTTCACCTCATTAATGGCTACGTTTTGGTAGTGTTGGTAAGCTCTAACTCCGAATTTAATTGTTATGATTCTTGTTCATGTTAGGGTTTGAGCTTGTTAGGGTTCTAAACCCCATTTCTCATGAAATTGGGGGTTTTGTTGTATTGCTAGTGTAAGTGAACCCGATTATTATGGGTTTAGGGTCAAAATTGGTAATAACACTAGTTTTGGTCAAATGGATGTTAAACGCTTTTGTTAGGTATTAAGTGGCATTTTTGAATGAAAGTAATCATGGGAAGTGATTTTAGGTTAATTGGCGTCAAGCATAATTTAGGTTAAATTGTACTTGTTTGATGGGTCCGAATTACTACCCGTAGTGGTAATTGGTGAAGTCCTTTTTAGGTGTCTAAATGGGCGGTTTGTGAAAGTAAGTATAAACCCTTGGTTAAGGGTGTTGGCGTCGAATTCTCTTGTAGAGAATGTATGTTGATTGTGTGTATACATATATGCGTATTATAGGTAAAAGCTTGCTCGGGTGCGTTGTTGGAGATTTCGCGCGTGGTTTGTAATGCTCGAGTTCGAGGTGAGTGGAATAATTATATATGTATGTATATGATTTATTTACTTGTGGGGTATGGGTTAAAGTTCGATGTTGACGCTACCATATCTTCGAGTATATTGTTTGTTTTGATGAGGGTTAAAGTTCGATGTTGACGATACCTCATGTATGGATTTAAAGTTCGATGTTGACGAAGCCATACCACTATTGTAGTGACATTCGATGAGGGTTTAAGTTCGATGTTGACGATACCTCATTTGTGGGTTTAAGTTCGATGTTGACGATACCACATTAATTCATTCGATGAGGGTTTAAGTTTGATGTTGATGATACCTCATATATGGGTTTAAGTTCGATGTTGACGATACCACATTTATTAAGACGGATGGGGAATAAGTTCGATGTTGACGATATCATTCATTGGGCTAGCTTGAATACTAATGGATGTTGTGAACATCAATGTTTTATGTGTTGTAGTGTAGCATATTGTATTACGCGTGTTATATGCTATTGTTGTGCTAGCTTGTATTATCGGAGATTTAGTGTTATACTTTGCAATGGTATGCTAATTGAATTGCTAGCGTGTATGAGGTATTTGTGTAAGTGTTTGCAAGTAAGTAGATTATATATGTATATGTATAATTATTGCATTCACTAAGCTTTATGCTTACCCCTCTCGTTGTTTACCTTTTTCAGGTATTGTGTTATGAGGCTAGCTAGTTGTTAGACTAGTTGCGTAGGAGCGCTTGGGCTCGATGGGGTAGCTTTTGGATATGCGGACGTGGATTGGGGATTTGGTAGTCCCCGGGATTATGCTCTTGGTATCGGGTTGGGTTATAGAGTCCTAACTCATCTAAGTGTAAATTGAAAATTGAAACTTGTATTTTGTACGAAAGTCGTAAAACGGCCGATGTGGACCCGGTGTCGTAAAACTTGTTTTATTATTGGAACGTGTTAGTCTTGTTTATTATAATGTGTTGTGAAAAGCGTTTCGTCTAAAAGTGTCGGGAGTGGGAGATCTTTAATCAAAATTTGGAAAATCCGGACAGAGGCTGTCAGGCCTTGTGCGCGCCGCGCACCTAAAGGGGTGCGCGTCGCGCACCCTTTTGAGAAAAAAAAATATTTTGCTGCGTATTCGATTGGATAACGGGTTGAGTCGTTACAGTGAGATTCAAATTGAAGCCTTTGTTAACAATAAACATGAGGAACGAATCGTGGGACAAACGGAGTCTATTACCTTAGGTCCGCATGGTTTGTTGTCTTTTCAAGGAAGAGTGTCGGTGCCTAGAATGGGAGATTACCGACGAGTGCTACTTGATGAAGCACATAAGTCAAAGTATTCCATTCATCCGGGCGCGACGAAAATGTATCTTGATTTGAAGATAGAGTATTGGTGGCCGGGCATGAAACGTGATGTTGTAAAGTATGTTGAACAATGTGTCACGTGTTTGCAAGTTAAGGTCGAACACCAAAAGCCGTATGGTAAATTACAACCATTGGAAGTCCCAAAATGGAAATGGGAGCACATCACTATGGACTTCATTACAAAGTTACCCAAGATAGCGAGGACCCAATTTGATTCGATTTGGGTGATAGTTGATCGGTTGACGAAAAGTGCCTTGTTTCTTCCCATTCGGGAAACGATATCGTCGGAGACTTTGGCTAAATTATTTATCAAGGATGTGATATCGAGGCATGGGGTTCCTATATCTATTATTTCGGATCGAGACACTCGTTTCACATCTCGGTTTTGGAATAAGTTTCATGAAGATATGGGTACACAATTGAGAATGAGCACGGCGTACCATCCTCAAACGGACGGTCAAACCGAATGTACGAATCAAACATTGGAGGATATGTTACGGGCGTGTATTATTGATTTCGGGGGTAGTTGGGATGAGCACTTACCATTGGTGGAGTTCTCGTACAATAATAGTTATCATACTAGTATCGGGATGCCACCTTTCGAGATGCTTTATGGGCGGAGGTGTCGAACTCCGATTTGTTGGGGTGAAGTGGGTCAAAGAGAAATCGGGAGTACCGATTTGGTTTTAGAGACGAACAGCAAGATTGAGATGATTCGAACTCATTTGAAAGTTGCACAAGATAGAAAAAAGTCGTATGCCGACAAACGTAGGCGATTGATTGAGTTCCAAGAAGGTGACATGGTGATGCTTAAGGTTTTGCCATGGAAGGGTATTATTCGGTTTCGAAAATGGGGAAAGTTAGCACCTCGGTTTATTGGGCCATTTAAAATTTTAGCTCGTGTTGGTGAATTTGCGTATCATTTGGAATTACCCGAAGAGCTTGCGGGGATCCATAACACATTTCATGTTTCCCATCTCCGCAAGTGTCTTGCGGATGATTCCTCATGGATGCCATTAGACGAAATTGAACTAAACAACAAGTTAGAGTATGTTGAGGAGCCGATTGCGATACTCGACGAAAATGTGAAAAGGTTGAGGAATAAAGAAGTGAGGACTTATAAAGTTCAATGGCGTTGTAATAAATGTTTCGAGTTTACTTGGGAGCCCGAAGAGTTTGTGATTGTTTATCTTCCTTCTTGTCATGCGGCTTGGATTGCGAGGACGCAATCTGGTTCAAGTGGGGGAGAGTTGTAAGATCCTATTTTCTCAGGTGTTTGGGACGCCGTCCAAAAATATGGGACGCCGTCCAATTGTAAAGGGCTGGACACCGTCCAGAATACTGGACGCCGTCCAGAATCCTGGACGCCGTCCAGATGAACTAGCGAGCCAGCTGACTTGTTTTTAAATATTACAAATGGGTATTTTGGTAATTTCACTTTGTGGACGAATTTAAGGCTCTAGATCAGTTGGGGGAGCCTCATTTACACCATTTTAACCACCACTTCTTATCCACTTAAATTGTAGAGAGAGAGAAGGGTTTTAGTGTGAGAAAGCTCAATCCAAAGAGGAAGAAGCTAGTTTCGGGTCAAAGTACGTGTTTTAAAGTTGTTCATCTACTCCCTAGTTACGTTTTGATTGTAGTGGTAAGTTTTAATCTTGAATTTCCTTACTTTAATTGTTTAAGGGTTAGGGTTTGGGTAGGCGATGAACTTAAAACCCATTTGCTTGTGATTTGGGGTTTTTGGGTAAGTTTGGGTCACGAGGACTCAAAGATGACTAACCTAGGGTTTCTAAATTCATAAACGTGTTTAAGAGTCTTAATTGGTTAGTTGTGTACTAGCACACCTAGATATTGAGTAAGTAAGTGCTAATTGGGTATGGTGGTGACCTAAATGGGTGTGTTAACTTGTAAATGGGTCAAGGGAGTCATTGATGACCTAAGTTGTTTAATGGTTGTGAAAATGCGATGACCTTGTGTCAAAAGGTATATTAAGACCGAAATGGCTAGTATTAGGGTTAAGTGTGCAAATGGGTCGAAATTTGCACTATGGGTCAATGTGTCACTTGAATGGGGAGTAAGTTGGTTGACCAACTCGATTGTATGATTGATTATATGAATGATGTAATAGGTACGCCGCATTGAAGGTTGCGAGCTTGATTAACTCACCAAAGGCGTTAAGATGAGTGGAATAATTATGCATGTATGTATATAGTGTATTTATTTGTGTGCTATGGTACGAACCACGGAGCCTGTAGTGTCATAGTATGTGCGAGTGTGCTATGATGTGAACCACGGAGCTGGTAGAATCATGGTACGTGTGTTGTAGTGTGAATCACGGAGCCGGTAGCACTATAGCATGAGTCGTTAAGGTGTGAACTACGGAGCCGGTAGCACTATAAAAGAGTATGACTCGAGTTGTGATGTGAACCACGGAGCCGGTAGCATCAAAGTGTGAACCATGGAGCCGGTAGCACTATAAAATGAGGTGTGAACCACCGAGCCGGTATCACCGAAGTGTGAACTACGGAGCAGGTAGCACTATAAAAGGGTATGACTTAAATGCGTAATGACGTGAATCACGGAGTCGGTAGCGTCATAGCATTGCGTATGGTGTGAACCACGTAGCCGGTAGCACAATGACGTGTTTATGGTTAACCATATGGTTTGTGTATGTGTTGTTGTATGGCATAATATATTATTTTAGTGAATATGCTATTGATTAGGCTAGTTGCGATATTTGGAGGTTAATAGCTTATACTTGGAGTTTGTATTCTAATTGTTATGGCTAGTGATATTGCGGTGTGTGTATGTGTATGCAAGTAGGTATATTATATATGTATGTGTATAACTATTGCATTCACTAAGCGTTTTGCTTACCCTCTCGTTGTTTACTCTTTTTAGGTTCCGGCGTGGACAAGGGTAAGGGTGTTCGTTTGAATTATAGGCCTCCCGCTTTGTTTTGGATAGGGGACGCTTTTGGGAAGATTAGTTTCCGAAGTTTGACCAAGATGTGGGTAGTTTAACCCCAAACACCATGCTCTAGGTGTCGTTTGGAATTTAAACTCTTATGGTCGAAACTTGTATTTTTGAACGAAATTCGTAAAACGGCCGATGTGGGCCCGATGTCGTAAAACTTGGTTTTATTGTGGAAACTTCTTAGTTTTAATTATATTATCATGTTGTGAAAAGCGTTTCGTTTAAAAGTGTCGGGAAGGGGTTTTCCGCTCATGTAAGTTGGACACTTGATCAGAATCTGGCAGTTCATTTGGATCCCGTCCAGATCTTCTGGACGCCGTCCAAGTCTTCTTTGCTAGACGCCGTCCAGATAACTGGACGCCGTCCAGATGTGTTGAAACAGAATTTTTTTTTAGTCGTATTTTGGTATAACGAGGTTTGGGTTGTTACAGAACTAG
The DNA here is from genome assembly GCF_046630445.1 of Rutidosis leptorrhynchoides. NCBI lineage: Eukaryota > Viridiplantae > Streptophyta > Magnoliopsida > Asterales > Asteraceae > Rutidosis > Rutidosis leptorrhynchoides. The sequence goes on from NC_092342.1 coordinate 218,592,680, forward strand.
GCGGTCTTAATGTGGTCAACCCGTGGTTTTTAGGGTGCATTGGAGTCTAGTCTATAGCCCGACCTTTCTTGATATAGCATTATTATGCATTTCATTTTGTATGAGAAATAACATAAGCATTTATTTCTATTTTGTATGTGGTTTGTGGTTTTATTGTTTGCAGATGTCGGCGTCAAGCAACAATTCCGTTCCTGCCCCTGTTTCCCCGTCTGCTGCTAGACGTTGTGCACGTCATCCTTTGATCGATGATCCGGTTAACTTTTACATGGCTACTATCACTCACATGACCAGGACATATATGAATGAGACTCGTATTGATGCTCTTAGTGACTGTATACGCGTTTTACCGCATAACGAGGTGATGGATGAGATTAGAGCTGCTATAGATTCATTCGTTAGCTTCAAGAATAGGATCGAGTTCGAGACTAGGAAGCGTAACTGTGAGGTGGACGCTAAATTCGAGGCTCTTGAGAGCGTGGTTCGTGGTTTGAAGACGGAGTTGGAGGATGTGAAGGGAAAGTTGAGGAAGTATGAGATTCCTGTCGAGCCTCATACCAGCCCAGCTTATCACACCCGCTCCAAGCAGATGTGATATGATGATTCATGATTGATTATTTATTTCATAAGACTTAATGTCCTAAAATACATTCATTTTGGGGTGATGTACGGCGTTTTGCCAAGGATTTTATTAAGGATTTTGTTATGGGATATTTTTTCATTTATGTATGGATGGTTATTTCTTTTATAACATCTGGTTATCATTATCATATTTTATTTCTGATGTTGTGACTCTTGGCATGTTATATTATGCGTAATATAGTTCATGTATGTTAGGTGCTATGTATGGTGAATGATTTCTATCATAAAGTATGTATGCATGTGGTGGCTATTTCTATAACTATCATAACTGTCATGTTATTACTCATAGTGTTTATTGACCATTATTTTAATGGTTAATCTTTCGTGTTCGATCTATTCCTTTATAACACTGGTATTATTCTTAGTACTAACGGTTGTGTTATTCTGTTTTGAAAATCATGCCTCCTCGTGAGTCCAACGAAGCTCGCATGCAACGTCTGATTTCCGAAGGGATTACGGCTGCTATGGCAGCTAATGCTAATGCGAATGCGAATGCCAATAACAACCAGGTGGGATGCTCCCACAAGACTTTTATGGCAAGTCATCTACAAGAATTTAGTGGCACTAAAGGACCCATTGGGCTTACTCGTTGGTTTGAGAAGATTGAATCTATTTTAGGGTTAGCCGAGTCCGAGAGGAGGATAAGGTTAGTTTTGCAAGCTGCACTCTTAAAGACAGTGCATTAACTTGGTGGAACAACTTGGTAAATAGTTTGGGTAATGATGTGGCATATGGTTTGACTTGGAACAATTTTAAAGAAAGAATGATCACCTGTTATCGTCCCCGGGGTGAACTTAAGAAGTTAGAGGCTGAGCTTAAGAACTTGAAGATGAAGGGCACCGAATTAGATGCCTATGAACAAAGGTTCTTTGAATTTACATTGTTGTGTCCCAATACTTATACTGATGAGAATCTTAAGATTGAAGCTTATATTGATGGGTTATCTGAGCGGATTGAGCATGGGGTTGAGTCTAGTGAGCCCCAGACTATTGAAGCTACTATGTCTATGGCGCATAAGCTTAGTGATAAGATTTTAAGGAGAAGTAAGGCAACTGTGACTGATGCCAGTGAGGAGGTTATTAAGAAGGCTGATAATGGGAAAAGGAAGTGGGATAACAACCGTAACCATAACCAAAATCAGTAGAAGAAACAAGATACTTCTGGTTCTAATAGCCGTAATCAGCGTGTGTGTCCGCGATGTTATAAGGCTCATGTTGGTTATTGTACGGTTACTTGTAAGAGGTGTTCCAAGCAGGGACACATTGCTAAAGCTTGTACGGTGCTTATGCCGGGTACTGCTACTCCTGCTGCAAGTGGTGGTAATAATGCTGGTAACAATGGTGGTAATGGTAATGGGAAGCCGAGAAACGGTGGTAATCAGAGAGTTTGTTATGAATGTGGTAAGTAGAGGCATTTCTGTGATGCCTGCCCTAACAAAAAGACTACTGAGAATGCACGTGGAAGGGCATTCAACATTAATGCCAGGGATGCTGAGGAAGATACAAAAATTTTTACGGGTACGTTATCGGTCAACAATTTATCAGTTTATGTACTATTTGATTTGGGGGCTGATTTGAGTTTTGTGTCGAGTAAATTTAGTCCAAAAATCAAAACACCGTTAACTCCTCTAGACAGAACTTATGTTGTAGAGATAGTTAATGGTAAAGTGCTTACTGCTAAGACTGTGTATCATAAATGTAACATTAATCTGGCTGGTAGAGATTTTGAGATAGATTTGATACCGATTGACCTAGGCAGTTTTGATGTTTTTATTGGTATGGATTGGTTGTCTGCGAATCGTGCTGAGATTGTGTGTTATGAGAAAGCTGTTCGTGTTACTAATGTGGTTGGAGAGCCGCTGATGGTTTTTGGGGATAAGAAATGCAGACAGTTAAATCTTATTAGCTGTTTGAAAGTTCATAAACATCTTCGCAAAGGCTGTCATGCTATTCTAGCCCATGTTGTTGATTTTGATAGAGAAGAGAAGAGCTTTGGTGATGTTCATATCGTTAGAGATTTTCCCGAAGTGTTTCCCGAAGATTTACCTGGCCTTCCGCCGCAACGCGCTGTAGAATTTCAAATCGATCTTGTTCCCGGTGCTGCTCCTGTAGCACGTGCTCCTTATCGACTTGTGCCTTCCGAACTTCAAGAATTGTCAAGTCAACTCCGTGAGTTGTTAGACAAAGGTTTTATTCGTCCTAGTTCATCCCCTGGGGAGTTCCTGTTCTATTTGTTAAGAAGAAAGATGGTTCGTTTCGTTTGTGCATTGATTATCGCAAGCTGAACAAGCTTACTGTTAAAAACCTTTACCCTCTTCCAAGAATTGATGATCTGTTCGATCAGCTTCAAGGTTCGTCTGTTTCTTCTAAGATCGATCTTCGTTCCGGTTATCATCAACTGCGTGTTAAAGAATCTGATGTTCCGAAAACCTCTTTTCGCACCCGTTACGGTCACTACGAATTCCTTGTTATGTCGTTCGGATTGATAAACGCACCTGCTGTGTTCATGGACCTCATGAACCGTGTGTGTAGACCCTATCTGGACAAATTCGTTATTGTTTTCATCGACGACATCCTTATTTATTCCAAAATTGATGACGAGCACGTTGATCTGTTGAGGAAAGAAGAGTTGTACGCTAAGTTCTCTAAGTGTGTTTTCTGGTTAAGAGAAGTTCAATTCCTTAGACATATTGTTAGTAAACAGGGAATACAAGTTGATCTTACCAAGGTTGAGGCAATTGAGAAGTGGAAAATTCTGAAGACTCCTACTCAGGTTCGTCAGTTTCTAGGGTTGGCAGGTTACTATAGAAGGTTCATTCAAGATTTCTCTCGTATAGCGAAACCTCTATCTGCTTGAACGCACAAGGGGAAGAAGTATGAGTGGAAAGATGAACAAGAGACTGCTTTTCAAACTCTAAAGAAGAAGTTGTGAAACAACCCAACCCGTATTTAACACGAGTAATTTTTTTTAATAATTAATTAAAATATTTACGCGCCATACAGTGATGTAAACCATTCCATATGATCCATTAAAACAATACCACAAATTTAATGTTTACAAAAAGCACGAAGGCCATTAATCAAATGTGATACAAGTTCGACCCACTTAAAATGATATTTTTAATCCAAACTACACCCGGGCATGGTTTGGGGCTAAACTACCCAAAATGCTAGGTCGGCTTCAAAAGCTTCAACACAAATCCAACATGGGGAACTAGTATCCAACAACCCCCTTTCCCTTCTCCGCACCTGCATCTAAAAAGATAAACAACGAGAGGGGTAAGCTAACGCTTAGTGAGTGCAATAAGTATACACATGTACATATAACCTACTTACTTGCAATCACAAACACAATACCGTATACAAGCTAGCAATTCGACAACCATGCCAACATCATGCATAAACTACTATCCGCGATTCACAATAAGCTAGCAATAACAATAGCATATGGTTCACAATTTAATATGCTAAATACAAAATTCACACAACCATGGTTAACCAATCATACAAGGGAACGGTACTCGCGAAAGACTTTCGGAGTTCATAACATCCATTAGTGTACATACGCCGCGTAATCACTAATCCCCCGGGTGATGTCTTGAACACCGTGACTAACTCACCTCCATAACAATGTGGTGTCTTGAACACCGCAACAATTCCACATGTCAATCAAACCAATGACTGGTGTCTTGAACACCGCGAAAATTCCACTCGTTACATAGAATGTGGTGTCTTAAACACCGCGACAATTCCACATTCTACGCTACACAAATAAGTTCATTATATACGTACACGCATAATTATTCCAATCACCTTAACACCAAGATGATGATTATGCACTTTCGAAACTTCAAAGCAATGTACCTAATACATTAAGTACACATTCACTACACAACTTGTGGAACTAACCACAATATTTACCTTTCAGCATTTAATGACCCAAATGCATTAAATGACTCACATCCACCAAAACCGCCCATTAATGGCCATGACTCGTCATAAATCACTAAAAGCTAGTGATTATAGTCTACTATTACCAACTAACACAATTTATGGGTAATTCATACCCATTTCACCCAACTAGGTCAACAATTACCCATTTGACCCATTTTGATACTTAGACTTACAATTATAGTCAAACTTGACCTATTTACAAATCTTTCATCATTTACAAGTGTAATAGTGACTAACAACACCATTTAACACTTACAACCTCAATCCATATGACCAAAACCCTAGACTAACACCTTTTGGGTTTTCTTGTATCATATTAACCTAAATCCACCCATTAAGTCCCCAAATGGGTCTTACAAGACTCAAATGGCCAAACCCTAGCCATAAAATAACTAAAACTCAAAATACGGAGTTAAGACTTACCAACACTATCCACTCGAAGCTAAGAACGAGAGGAACAATTTTACTTTTTGCTCCTAAGATCGATTCACAATGCTTCACCTTCAATTCTAAGTTTGAATCTAAGTAGGTTTAGTGTTTTGAGAGGAAAATAGAGAAGAAAATGGAAAAGAAAATGAATAAAAAGGATAAGTGGCTGAGACTTAAAGTCTCAATCAGATCTACACGCGAAAAGACAAAAATACCCTTCATTCACTCTTTTTAAAAGCTAAAACCAGAATCAGTTCACCCAGTGGGTCGCAGCGCGACCCCATATGTCGCGGCGCGGCAATGCACATAAAATTCGAGCTGTTTGTTTCCTCTACTAACTTTGATTTGTGTTGTTTGTCGCGGCGCGCCCAAGAGCCTCGCGGCGCGGTAATGGTCTGTAATTGACCTAATTCAACAACTTAGCTTAACAAATGATTTATACGACTAGTACACCTCATTCCCGCTATACATATTAGCCCAAACTTCATCTATAAGCCTCACATGACCTAACACCGTCAAAACTCATGCATATACTTATACATACGAGCGTTCTCAAATATATATATATATATATATATATATATATATATATATATATATATATATATATATATATATATATATATATATATACATTTACACATAAACTAACACTTTATTTATTTCATCACATAAACGAACGAGTTATAAGCGTACTAACGATAAAATATATACCTTAATTCACGCATGGGAAAAACGGGATGTTACAACTCTCCCCCACTTGAATCGGAGCGCGTCCTCGCAATCCAAGCCGGAAGATAAATCAACACAAACTCTTCGGATTCCCACGTAAATTCGGAACCCTTTCGATGTCGCCATTGCTCTTTGAAAGTTCTAACTTCTTTGTTCCGCAACATTTTAACCTTTTCATCAAGGATTGCAATCGGCTCTTCCACGTACTATAATTTATTGTTCAACGTAATCTCATCTGACGGTACCCAAGTTGAGTTGTTCGTAAGACACCTACGGAGATGGGAAACATGAAACGTGTTATGGATCCCCGCAAGCTCTTCGGGCAACTCTAGTCTATAAGCAACCTCACCAACACGAGCCAAAACCTTGAAAGGACCAATAAACCAAGGAGCTACCTTTCCTCGCTTTCGAAACCGAATAACACCCTTCCATGGCGAAACCTTAAGCATCACCATGTCACCTTCTTGAAACTCAATCGGTCTCATATCTTTATCGGCATAAGATTTTTGTCTTTCTTGCGCCGCTTTAAGTCAAGCCCGAATCATCTCAATCTTACTATTCATCTCTAGAACCAAATCGGTACTCCCGATTTCTCATTGACCCACTTCTCCCCAACAAATAGGAGTTCAACATCTATGCCCATAAAGCATCTCATAAGGTGGAATTCCAATACTAGTGTGGTAACTATTATTGTATGAGAATTCCACCAATGGTAAGGGATCATCCCAACTACCACCGAAATCAATAACACGCACTTAACATATCCTCTAACGTTTGATTCATACGTTCGGTTTGACCGTCCGTTTGAGGATGATACGCCGTGCTCATTTTCAATTGAGTACCCATATCTTCATGAAATTTATTCCAAAACCGAGACGTGAAACGAGTATCTCGATCCGAAACAATAGATATAGGAACCCCATGTCTCGATATCACCTCCTTGATAAACAACTTGGACAAAGTCTCTAACAATATCGTTTCCCGAATGGGAAGAAACAAGGCACTCTTCGTCAATCTATCAACTATCACCCAAATCGTATCAAATTGGGTTCTCGCCATCTTTGGTAACTTGGTAATGAAGTCCATGGTAATGTGCTCCCATTTCCATTTTGGAACTTCCAACAGTTGTAATTTACCATACGGCTTTTGGTGTTCGGCTTTAACTTGCAAACACGTGACGCATTATTCAACATACTTAACAACATCACGTTTCATACCGGGCCATCAATACTCCTTCTTCAAGTCATAGTACATCTTTGTTGCACCCGAATGAATGGAATACTTTGACTTATGTGCTTCATCAAGTAGCACTTGTCGGTAGCCACCCATCTTAGGAACCCACACTCTTCCTTGAAAAGACAACAAACCATGTGGTCCTAAAGTAATAGACTCCATTTGCCCCACAATCCGCTCTTCATATTTGTTGTGAACGCACGCTTCTATTTGAATCTCACCAAGCTTTACAAGAAAATCATTAGTAATGATCATGCATAACGACCCTACTCGTATTGCCGGATGTTGACTCTTTCGACTTAACGCATCCGCGACCACGTTCGCCTTACCCGGATGATAAAGTATTTCGCAATCATAATCCTTTACCACATCCATCCATGTATGTTGATGATAATTCAAATCTCATTGGTTAAAGAGGTGTTTCAAACTCTTATGATCCGAATAAATCGTACACTTGACACCATACAAGTAGTGGCGCCAAATTTTCAATGCATGTACCACCGCCGCTAATTCAAGATCATGAGTTGGGTATCTCTTTTCGTGTTCCTTTAATTGTCGAGAGCCGTAAGCGATGACTTTACCTCTTTGCATTAGAACACACCCGATTCCATTTAATGAAGCATCACAATAAACCGTCATATCTTCGATTCCTTCCGGTAATACCAACACCGGAGCTTGACACAATTTCTCCTTCAATAATTGGAAAGCAATTTCTTGCTCGTTTTCTCAATTAAACCTTACGTTCTTCCTTGTTAACTTCGTCAAGGGAGAAGCAATTTTAGAAAAGTCTTGGATAAATCGATGATAATAACCGGCCAACCCGAGAAAACTTTGAATTTTCGTAGGCGTAGTCGGTTTTCCCCAATTCTTCATCGTTTCTATCTTCCCCGGATCTACTTGAATACCTTCTTTATTCACAATATGGCCAAGGAATTGAACTTTCCTTAGCCAAAGTTCACATTTAGAGAATTTAGCATACAACTTCTCCTTCCACAACGTCTTCAACACTTCACGCAAATGGTGCTCATGTTCCTTCATACTCTTAGAATAAACAAGTATGTCGTCAATGAACACAATTACCGACTTGTCCAACATAGGTTGGCACACTCGGTTCATAAGATCCATGAATGCCGCCGGTGCATTCGTAAGACCAAAAGGCATAACTACGAACTCAAAATGCCCGTAACGAGTTCGGAAAGCCGTTTTCTCTATGTCTTCCTCACGGACCCGCACTTGATGATAGCCGGATCGTAAGTCAATCTTAGAAAAATACGTTACACCTTGGAGTTGGTCAAACAAATCGTCAATCCGAGGCAATGGATAACGATTCTTGATCGTCACTTTGTTCATCTCCCGATAATCGATGCACATCCGCATACTACCATCTTTCTTTTTCACAAACAAAATCGGAGCACCCCATGGCGAGGAACTCGGTCGAATAAAACCCTTTTCAAGTAACTCTTGGGTTTGATTTAACAACTCTTGCATTTCCGTCGGCGCTAAACGATAAGGAGTTTTAGCAATGGGAGTAGCTCCCGGAACCAACTCAATGCGAAATTTGACTTGTCTTTCCGTCGAGACACCCGGTAATTCATCCAGAAAAACGTCTTCAAATTCATTAACCACTGGAATTTCACGAATGGGTGGTGGTTCATCACGAGTATCAACTACATGGTCAAGATCAACCATACCACCACTCTTAAAAAAACGTCGTGCCCGTGCATAAGTGCATAATGGTACGAGTCTTCTTCGTTTATCATCATGAATAATCAACTCTCCCCCACTTGGGGTCTTGACATGAATGAACTTATCATGGCATGCAATATCGGCTCTATAACGATCGATCCAATCCATACCAACAACAATATCAAACTCACCCAAGGTCATAGGAATGAGATCGATTTTAAACATTTCGGTACCAAACACAACATTACAATCCTTACACACATCAACCCCTAGCACCGTCTTACCATCCGCTATTTCAATTTCTACCGGATGACTTAACTTAGCTAGTGGTTTGTTAAGCTTTGGCACAAATCGAGGTGACACAAAAGACAAATTAGCACCGCTATCAAATAATATCCTTGCCGAATTAGTGTTAACCATGAAAGTACCTGAGACAACTTCATTGGATTGCTTGGCCTCATCATTGGTCATCAAATAGTTTTGCCCCTTAGTCGTGCCTGCCGCCTTCTCCAACCTCTTAACATTATCATTATTCAAATCGGGACACTCCGGCCTTCGGTTCCCTTCTTTACCACAATTGTAACAAGTAAGTTTGGTTGTAGTAGATGGTTTGGTGCAATTACAGGACATATTCTAATGACCCATCCTAATCCATCTGGACGAATACATTACATTTGGTTACATCGCGAGGTACTTGACCTCTATATGATACATTTTACAAACATTGCATTCGTTTTTAAAAGACAAACTTTCATTTCATCGAAAATTGATGGCATGCATACTATTTCATAATATATCCAACTATAATTGACTTAATAATAATCTTGATGAACTCAACGACTCGAATGCAACGTCTTTTGAAATATGCCATAAATGACTCCAAGTAATATCTCTAAAATGAGCAAATGCGTAGCGGAAGATTTCTTTCAAACCTGAGAATAAACATGCTTTCAAGTGTCAACCAAAAAGTTGGTGAGTTCATTAGTTTATTGTAAACATTCATTTCCATCATTTTAATAGACCACAAGATTTTTATCTCATAAATACACATCTCATACCAGGCATTTCGCAAACTGCATAGAGATAAAAAATCATTCATATGGATTGAACACCTGGTAATCGACCTTAACAAGATGCATATAGAATATCCCCCAGTATACAACGCGCAGCTAATATACTAAATAATACCTCAAAGTACTAAAGCATCCATACCCTGGATGGGGCTCGTTGGGCCCGATAGATCTAACTTTAGGATTCGCGTCAATTAGGGGCCATTTCCCTAATTCTTAGGTTACCAGACTGGAAGGGGCGATATTCGGTTTAATAATCCAACCATATAATGTAGTTTTAAGTACTTGTGTCTATTTCGTAAAACATTTATAAAAGCAGCGCATGTATTCGCAGTACCAAAAATATATCTAAAAGGGGAGTAAATGAAACTCACTATACTGTATTTTATTGTAAAAATACATATGATGACATTGAACAAGTGTAGGATTGGCCTTGGATTCACGAACCTATATCATATTATGTATATTAACACATGTAATGGTAATCGAACAAATTTATATATTATTAGTGATATAATTGTTATTTTAATATATTATATGTTTCATTAATAACTTCATTAAATATATTTATTTTTATATACTTTAAATAGATAATTAATATTTATTACAAAAATAATAATATTGTTGTGTTTTATGTCATAAATATATTTTTATATAGAAAAATCTTTATTTAATATATTAATAATACTAATAATATTAATGGTAAAAATAATACAAATTTTAGTAAAAATGGTAAATTTAAAAATAATGATACTTTTAGTAATAACGATGATGATAATAATAATAATAATAATAATAATAATAATAATAATAATAATAATAATAATAATAATAATAATAATAATAATAATAATAATAATAATAATAATATTGATAATAATAATAACTATAATAATAATTTTACTAATAATGATAATAATAATAATAATACTACTACTAATATTTAATGATGATGATAATAATAATAATAATAATAATAATAATAATAATAATAATAATAATAATAATAATAAAAATAAAAATACCTAATAACAATAATAATAATAATAATAATAATAATAATAATAATAATAATAATAATAATAATAATAATAATAATAATAATAATAATAATAATAATAATAATAATAATAATAATAATAGTAATTAATAATAATAAAGATAATAATAATGATAAGTAACTGCCTCAAAATAGGCTAAAAAAATAAACTGCCCGCAACTGGACTCGAACCCGCGACCTCTCGAATATCCCACACGTGCCTAACCATTAGTCTGTTTCTTATTTCCTGTTACTATAGGGATTCTAATTCCTTTTATCAAATATATGTTTTTATCTTCACAAAACAAATCCGAAACTATTCATCCTCATCAACATCATCACAAAACATCATCTTCATCGTGTTGCATCATCATCATCATCATGATCATTATCGTAATCATCATCTTTGTCATTGAATTACCATCATATCATCATCAATCATCACGCATCAACTCGTCATCATCCATATGCACCACCATCATCATACATAACCCTCATATTCCTATCATCACCATCAACCTAAGTGTCATCATCGAATATCATCGTCAATATTAACCATCATAGTATCCTAACGGGGAGCTGGGTCACAACCCATTAACATAAACAGAAAGCACGATCCAACAACATTTTCATGAGCCCAAGTTTTCACAAATCCTTAATAATCCTCAATGATCCGGTAAAGAAAAATATATGCGTGCAACTTGTCCCCGTATGACCTCACCATGAATAATAAAATAAAATAAAAATAGCTGTTAATATTCATCATAATCATTGTCATAAATTTATCACCGCATCATCATTAAATCCTTGTTCATCGTGTTATCATCATAATTAGAAACCGGAAATGTACAGTAGCATTAACGGATTTTATATGGTGATCGGAAGGCAGTAGTGAACAACAGTTAAGCCTAGGCTTTGGCTACTATTATCGAACGGAATTAGTGAAACATAAACAGTAGCACTAGTTGCTATTTTGATGGTATCTTAGACCTTTGATCAGCTGCAACAGTGGCGATGAATTCACCAAAAAAAAATGATCGAAGGAGGTGGTGGTCTAGTGGTGGTTTTCATGATCGCAAGAGGGTTGAGAGATGGTGAAGTGGTAATAGGAAATAATCGAAGTAAAAATGGTGGTGTTAATTTGAAATATTTGAGGCGGGTTTCGGTTATGTTTAATGATCACGATGATGGTGATTCATGATAGTGGTGGTGTTGTAGGGTGGTGAAAATGGGTTTCACGATGGTTGTGGTGGTGGATCACGTAGGGTACCCAGGTGGCAGTTCGTGGTTGCAGATTATGGTGGTTGCCGGTGCATGAGAGTGTGTGTCGATGAAGGTGTTGGGTTTCTTGGTGTTGTGGTGAAGGTGGCGGTGATGTAGGTTGTTGGAGATGGTTGTAGGTCGTTAGGAGGTGATACAAGGTGATGGTGGCTCATGTGATGGTAGTCGGGTGTTTAGAGATGGTGAGTGATTCTTCTTCCTCATCACTCGATATATACATATAGAGATATATACCATATAATACACACAATCATATTTATAATATTAATATTAATATTAATTTTAATATAATAGCAATAATTAAAATATACAACTTGCAGGAATGAGAATGAGGACAGTATACAAATAATTTAGCTTGTTAGTGGTTTGCATCAAACACCGAATGAGGACAGTATATTTATTAACTATATTTATTTATTTTGGTAATTATGATATAAAATTCGATCATTAATTTATTAAATAAAAATTACATCAACTGTCCCTCTCATTTATGGGTGAAATATAAAAAGTGTTAAAACTTAACAAATAGTTCCTAAATACATTTTTAATAAGCCTAAAATTTATAGAACTCATTTTCGTATCACTGTTTATTTTAAAATTACATAAGTTTGAATTTAACTTGCTTAATATCAATCGAAACATCAAACGAGTATTACAATCATTTAATATTTATTTATATTTTTTAATATACTTTATTTATATATATAGATATATTTTAAATAATAATTATTATAATATCCAATTCTATTTTATTAATTTTTAATAACAACAACATATAATACTTCAAATTATATTTCGAATTATTATTTATATATACATACACACATATCTATTTACAATTAATTGTTCGTGAATCGTCGAGAGCAGTCGAAGGTCAATTGAATATAGGAAACAATTCAAACTTTTTGAGACCCAACATTACAAACTTTGCTTATCGTGTCAGAAACATATAAAGATTAAGTTTAAATTTGGTTGGAAATTTCCGGGTCGTCACAGTACCTACCCGTTAAAGAAATTTAGTTACGAAATTTGATTGGGATGGTCATTGCTAACAATAAATATGTTTTCATGACTCATACGAGTTGGAATTTAGAGTTTTATCACCATTGAATAATAAGGATAAAATAATTTGATTATTCGAAGAGTACGAATGAAGCTATCACCAAAGAGTGAAATTAGGAATCAAAGATTTGTCTTAACTTTTGACGTGGTAACGGTTGAATTCCGGAATTCAAGGAATTTAAAAGAAAATCTTGGAAATCTATAAGGTCTGATTCTTCAGGATTTAAGGAAATTAAGATCTCTTTAATTAAATGCAATAATCTGTTTCGATTTCAACGTCTGATACTCTCACTATAAATGAACCTCTTTCGTTCCATTATTTCCCACAACTCTTAACTTTTATACTTCAATTCATATTTCCAAAACATTTATCAAATTATCAGAAGTCACTGGAAAAGATGGATTTTATCAAGAAAATATATTCTTGATTTTGTTTAGAGATTTAGTAGAATGTAAGAGTCGTGTAACATAGTACATGATGACGGTATGATCTGTGAATCATCACGTTTCATTAGAAACTCAGCATGACTTACTGTAATATAATCACGTTGATCAAGTGTCATTATATTATACTAACTCATGCTTCAGCTCCCAACACTACTTCAAAATCATTCAAAATTCAAACTCTAAGTTGTCAAAGATTTAGAAACTAAAACATTTTTCTTTTATGATATAACACAGATAGCGTGGAGAGATAATTAATATCGGACAAGAATATTTATGAAGATATCTTCAGAAATATAGAGGATATTTATAATAAAAGATACGATGATATCTTAGAATTTCAGAATCAAATTGTGATGAAGAAATTCATTCACGGTGATTTAGAGCGATTAAGGAGTAAGGTATTCACTAAAGATTTCATCAGAAACAGAATCATCAGGATTCTTTGAAGGCATATTTAGTCGTTGTGATTTGTCCACAGCCTCCTTCATGGTTTGCTCAATTCATTTTTTTAGTTTCAAATTTCTGAGCTTTTCCCAACATACTATTCTTTATCATCAAACTTCCGATGATTAAGGTCGTTTACGGTTGTCTACGGTTTCTGCTGCTTCATTCAGCTTTTTTAACTTCCAGAGTATTGATTTGTAGACTGAGTGCTTTTTAGAATATCAGAATGAAAGATCATAATTCTAAGAGATAAATGTTATAGATATAACTGTTGATGTAGATATGCTGTGAGTTTTTAAAGTACTGATTGCTGATTCTCGGTAATTGGTATGGAAGTTCTCGTTACAAGATGCGGATGAGTATATGATAGGGTTTTAATGAATAAATATAATGATTTATCAGAGAAATTTAAGCCAAGAAGCAAGAGGTTGCTGGTACGTCTGCTGGTAATATGGTGGAATATAAAAGGTTCCCTGGTAACAATAAAAGAGCACGCATATATATCAAGGTTATAATAAGGTTGTTTCGAACGAAAAGTCGAAGTTGACTTGCTGGAGCTGGGATAAAATTTGCTACTTTGAAAGGGATTACCAAGTTATTTTGGGTAAAAATAACACTAAGGAATTAGCACAGCTACGTGTTAAACGTTTACTCAGTTTTCGAGTGTTTTCAGGTGCATAACTACATGCATCAATCTTTTCTTCCGTCGATGAAGTGCGGTTGGTTCATCCTCTCGATTGAGGTGTTTTCAAGAATCATGAAAGGTTTGAACGCAGATTATAATCGTCAAGATACAAATAAGGTTTAAGATGAAATCAAGTGGCAAACTTGAAGAAATGTTTAGTTTCATATGTTATAATCAATATTTTTATTCATTTTAATTGTCCAATGTTATTAGTCCACAGTCGATAGTCCACAGTTAACAGTCCAATAATTCATATATAGTTTAATATATAATATTCGAATTAATTAATACTTATCGTGACCTGTGTACATGTCTCAGACTCGATCACAACTCAAAGTATATATATTATTATAGAATCAGCCTCAACCCTGTATAGCTAACTCCAGCATTACTGCATATAGAGTGTCTATGGTTATTCCAAATAATATATATAGATGCGTCAATATGATATGTCAAAACCTTGTATACGTGTCCCGATATTTAAAGTGCGTAAAATAAATAACAAAAATTAAATGATGATAAATAAAATTGCGAGAATTTAAATTGCGATAAATAAATTGCGATAATTAAATTGAGATAAATAAATTGCGATAATTAAAATGTAATATGGAATTAATCAGTTAGCTAGGAACAGTTAGCTAGGAACACTTAGCGTAGATTCTTATCAAAATTCTTCTCATAATTAAATTGTTTGTTTCTAACAAGTTTTATTTTTTGTCCAATGTTTTCTTCATTATGCCACTTGTTGGATTCTGATAGGTCAAAATCCAAATATGAAATTGAATGAAAATGGTTATTCTACGGTGAACGGATACGACTATCTGTGGGTGTAAGTAGGATAGTAAATGACTGTTGAATCAGATTCGAAGAATGTACAGTGTATCTTATTAATGTGAAATCTAAATATTTCTCGGGTATTACCTACCCGTTAAAATATTTTCACCATTAATCGTTTGTACAAAAGAAGTTTTAATTACAATCTTTATGAAAATATACTTACATATATATTCTCTTCAGATGTAATCATGGATTTAATAAGTCAATATGATATTAAACTCATTCGATTTACCGTTAGAATAAGAATATATAATCTCTAGAATATTAGAGATTGCATAATCATCATGTCGTACGAAGATATATAATGTATAACGTCATATAGAACGATGATTATGCTCGAGGTATAGATTGCGATGTTGAGGCGTGGATTGTTGATGGTACTGTTGGTTTTGTTGATGGTGGTACTGTTTATGCTGCTGGTACTGCTGCTGGTGTCTGTAACTTTTGCACCATATTCTCCAAAGCCACCACCTGAGCGCAAAGCTTGTTGACTTCTTCTATTACACCGGGGTGATTATCGGTTCGGACGAGCGAATAAATAAAATCTTGAATTTGATGTAGTATATAATCGTGACGAGATACTCTGGAAATGAGAGAGAAAATAGTGTTTTGGATAGGTTCTCCGGAAAGTGCTTCAGATTCTTCACCAAGAGGGAACTGTGGTGGATGAAAGGGATCGCCTTCTTCTTGTCTCCAATGATTAAGTAGGCTACGAACCCACCAGATGAATTGGGGATGGCTGATTGGTTGATTCATTCTGGTAACGCTGCCTCCGGAGCTTAGGTGAACGTCCATGTCGGAATAGCTGTCGGATTCCGAAGAACTTGAACTAGTAGCGAGTTCCATTTCGTACGATTGAGTAAAGGATTTTTCGATAGGACATAATTTCTGACTATTGGATGGTATTCTAATTACATAGAATATCTATATATATAGAGCAAAAGATTTCGTAGATTACGGATAAAATTTTAAAAGCTGTCGGGCAAAGGTAGCAGTAACAAATACGCTAAGATATAAATTAGCAGATACGATAAGATATGAATTTTGTCTATACACTATTCATGCAAAAATGAAGTAAGATGTGTCTAGACTAAGAATGATTAGCAGGTGATTTTCGACATGAAATGATAAGCAAAACTTTTGACATGCAGACACGGTCGAAGTCCAGACTCACTAATGCATCTAAACAACTATCAGTTAGACACACTAATGCAAGACCTGGTTCGCTAAGACCACCGCTCTGATACCAACTCTAATGACCCGTCCTAATCCATCTGGACGAATACATTACATTTGGTTACATCTCGAGGTACTTGACCTCTATATGATATTGTGACGACCCGAAAATTTTCGACCAAATTTAAACTTTAATCTTTATATTATTCCGACACGATAAGCAAAGTTTGTTAAGTTAAATCTCAAGAATTTTAAACTGTGTTCATACATTCATTATAACCTCGACCAAATTCCGACGATTCACGAACCGTTATATATAAATAGATATGTATATGTATATATATATTATAACTTGAGAATATTAATAAAGTATTAAACGTATAATACTTTACACGAACGTATTTGTTTCAATATGATTTTCGACGAAATTAAAAAATATATATTAAATGATTGAATTATCAGAAACATTGAATTATGATTACAAGTCTCTGTTGAGAGGTCCACTATGATTTGAGAAAATCTATTCCTCTTAACGATATTCAGAATAATTTGTAAAGCTATTTATAAATAAAAACAAAAAGTGTCATTTACGAAAGTTAGACAAAAGTTAGTGGAGAATTGGTTTCCATAATATTCTATTAATCTATTTTCAAACGTACAAAGACGTTTTCAGTTTAAAAAGAACTTTATTATTAAAACGTATATAACTTTTATAAATATCTAGAATCACTTTTGACAACTCATTACTTAACCAGTATAATAAATATAATGATATTTATATTTTATTTCATTAAATATATATAACGATTTAAATTAATATTATATATATTTATACGCGTATTATACATACATAGTTTTTATACTTTAACTTTACCTTGACTTTACTTTTACTTTACTTTCACTTTAATAATTCACTTTAATAATTAATACTTTAATAATTCACTTTAATAATTCACTTTAATAATTCATACTTTAATAATTCACTTTAATAATTCATACTTTAATAATTCACTTTAATAATTCATACTTTAATAATTCACTTTAATAATTCATACTTTAATAATTCACTTTAATAATTCAAAAATCTATTATAAATAGAATTCAATAGGTTTCATTATTTCATAGAAACTTGAAAATATATTTCTCTAAACTCTCTCAATCGATTTATATATATATATATATATATATATATATATATATATATATATATATATATATATATATATATATATATATATATATATATATATATATTTGCTCTGTATTATTTCAAGATATTATTAGTATACATAAAATATTACGACGGAGTGCTGTCCGAGTGATTTCAAAATAGTTTTTTTGAATGGGTCGAAGCTAAGGAAATTATGGGTTATAGCTATGGAGGTGATGGGTATGGTTCATGGGTATGCTCGTGAGGTCAATCTAGTGTTTATCATCTCCGTTGCGTCTACGTACTTTCCTGCAATATTGAATCTCAATATTGATACGTTCGTGAATCCGAGGCCAACCTTGCACTTGTTAAATGATGTTATATGTATTTTTACTACGAAATACAGTATTGTGAGTTTCATTACTCCCTTTTTATATATATTTTTGGGCTGAGAGTACATGCGCTGTTTTATAAATGTTTTACGTAATAGGCACAAATACTAAAAATAATTCTATGTGGGTTTAAACCAGAAATATACCCTTAGCTTGATAACATTAAACTACTTGTCTATGTACGGTAGGCGCGAATCCTAAAGATAGATCTATTGGGCCTGACAAACCCTATCCTGACTATGGGATGCTTTAGTACTTCGAGGTTATTTTAAACACACCTGATTTGGTGTACTTCAGAGGGTAAAACATGAACGTTAAGGCTTGTTACCGGGTGCCTACAACTTATAGAATACTTTATACACTTGCGAGTGTACATATATTTATAAACGGAAATCTTGTGGTCTATTAATATATTGAAATGATTGTTATGATAAACCTATGAACTCACCAACCTTTTGGTTGACACTTTAAAGCATGTTTATTCTCAGGTATTAAAGAAATCTTCCGCTGTGCATTAGCTCATTTTAAGGATATTACTTGGAGTCATTCATGGCATATTTTAAATGATGTGGCATTCGAGTCATTGAGTTCATCATGATTATTATTATTAAGTCAATTATAGTTGGATGTATTATGAAATGGTGTGCATGCCGTCAACTTTCGTTCTAAAGAAAGTTTGTCTTTTAAAAACGAATGCAATGTTTGTAAAATGTATCATATAGAGGTCAAATACCTCGCGATGTAATCAACTATTGTAAATCATTTATAATGTATATGAACGGGTCATTTCAGTTGGTATCAGAGCGGTGGTCTTAGCGAACCAGATCTACATTAGTGTGTCTAACTGATAGTCGTTAGGATGCATTAGTGAGTCTGGACTTCGACCGTGTCTGCATGTCAAAAGTTTTGCTCATCATTTTTGTCGAAAATTACCTGCTTATCATTCTTAGTCTAGACACATCTTATTGCATTGATTGCATGAATAGTGTATAGACAAAATTCATATCTTAGCGTATTTGCTAATTCATATCTTAGCGTATCTGTTACTGTAAACTTTGCCTGACATATTCCATAAATTCCCCCGTAATCTACGAAACCTTTTGCTCTATATAATTAGAATACCACCCGATAGCCGGAAAATCATTTCATATCCAAAAATTCTTTATTCAATCGTACGAAATGGAATTCGTCATTAGTTCAAGTCCCTCGGATTCCAAAATGGAATCCCACTCAAGTTCCGAAAGCAGTGTGACCGGAATGGATCAACCAATTAGTCATCATCTATTCTGGATGAATTAGGGATGGGTTCGTAGCCTCCTTAATCATTGGAGACAAGAAGAAGGTGATCCCTTCCATCCACCACATTGCCCTCTTGGCAAAGAACCTGAAGCACTTACCGGCGAACCTATCCGAAACACCATTTTCTCTCTTATTTCTAGAGTATCTCGTCACGATTACATACTACACCAATTTCTAGATTTTATCTATCCGCTCGTCCGAACCGACAATCACCCCGGTGTAATAGAAGAAGTCAACGTGCTTCGCGCTCGGGTAGTGGCTTTGGAGAATATGGTGTAAAGGTTACAAACACCAGCAGCAGCACCAGCAGCATAAACAGTACCACCATCAGTAACACCAACAGTACCATCACCACCACCAACAACAACATCCACATCCCACACCACAACATTACAATCTGTATCTCAAACATCAACGTCATTCGCCCTGTAAATATCCAGGAATATCAACAACAACAAACGATGAAGTATTAATTCATAAACTTCATTGAAGAGATATCTCTGCGGCAGTTATGTAATCTCCAAAATCTTAGAGATTATTTAATTCTGACCGTAAATCGGATGAGTGAACGGAAATGGTAGAGTAGAAACTTTAATCGAAAATGGTGTACGATTTACAAGCTAGAATTGTTTAACCAACAGCATCAACATGACCGTAGCATCATCAACACAGTCAGTGCCGTCAGTATCGTCAGAATCAACAGCACATGTAACATCACAAACTCTGTCAGTTCAAGAATCATTGTGGACATCATTACGAATCAACAACAAATATATTGTATCAACGAGTTATGAAGTATTAACTCATTTCCAATCGAAAGATTTATATGTATAAAATTTTAAACCATAATAAATCTTCCCGTACTAAGCTATTATGTGTGAATCTTAACTACTCAGTTAATTCATATTACAAATATGCAATGATGTACGTCCTTCGTCCGCAACTTAACCATCGTTAATTACAATCTCTGTCTCAATTCAATAAAAATCCAATTCATAATAAATCAAGTGTATTATTCGAATATATGTTTGATTTTACACTTTCATCATCGATGTACTCGAAACTTTTCAAATAACATCATTCGTACCTTACGAAGTTCACAAGAATTTCACGAAAAACTAACAAATAACAAAGTAATGATTCATTATTTCAATATTATTGAAGAAATACTTATGCAATTTATAAAGTTTTAGGGATTGCTCAATTCTAGTTCCAACCATAAAACAAATGAGTTTAATTTAATATTAACTCATTAAATCTATATTAAATCTAAAGAAAATATACACATATATTTTCATAAAGACTGTAATAAATTTCTTTTGTACAAAATATTAATTGTGAAAATTTTTTTAACGGGTAGGTAATACCCGAGAGATATATAAATTCACAATTAATATATTACATTTTTTGAAACTGATTCAGGAATCATCAACTATACTCCCTACTTTCACAACAATATCCATTCTTTCATATAAATCAAAACAATCATACTCATTCAAATTCAATTACATATTCTAATTTTGAAATAGCATAATTCAATTCGAAATATAACCAGTATCATCACTCTTAGATTCCTATATCTTTCAAAGCTATACTTTGACTTCAAAACTGTGTTAGAACATCATATGTATTAACGATTACAATATGTGCTCAAACCCTTCGAAATTCCTGAAGACACTTCAACTAAGGAACAATCGAGATGATGATCCAACCACATGTTACCCACAGTTATACACCTGAAAAACTCTCAAAACCCAAGTCGTAGTTCGACACGTATCCGTGTTAGACCCTTTAGCATTTACTAGCTAAAATAACTTTTCAATTCCATTTCAAAATAGACAGTTTTGTCACAGCTCCAGCAAGTCAACTTCGACTTCTCAATCAAAACAGTCTTATTATAACCTCGATAGATACGTTGCCCTTTCGCCAACGTTACTGGGGAATCGTTTATATTCACCACATTAGCAATAAACTTACCAACAACTTCACTGATCTTTGACTTTCCAAAAAAAAAAATCATTATAATTATCGAAACCCTATCATATACTCATTCGTACCTTATAACAAGAATTGCCATACCAATTATTGAGAATCAGCAATCAGTATTTTGAAACCTCGCAGCATGTCTACATCAACAATTACATATACACACAACGTCTACCTCCAAGACTTACATTCTTTGAATGAGAAATTTCTGAAAAACACCCTAAACTGCGAACCAGTTCTTGAAATTTTGAAAAATGATGATGAAGCAGAAAAAACTGTAAACGACCTTAACAGTAAAAAGTTGGATGATAAATGATAGTATATTGACAAAGCTCAGAAAAAGAGAAGCTTTGGAACTTGAAAACAGATTGAGCAAAGTATGAAGGAGGCTGTGGACAAATCACAAAGGCTGAACCTGCCTTCAAAGAATCCAAATGATTCAGTACTTGCTGAAGTCATTAACGAATACCTTGCTCCTGACTCGAAACCCCTGCGGACAATATCCTTCATCATCCTCTGATATTAGACATTCTAAGATATCATCGTATCTTTCATTATAAATATCATCCATACTTCTGAAGATATTTTTATAATTATTCTTATCTGAAATCATTTACCTCTTCGCGCTATCTGTATTATATCATAAAAGAAACTATTTTAGTTTCTAAATTCTGAAACATTCGAGTTTAAAATAGGAATATTCTTGAAGAAGTGTTGGGAGTTGAAGCATGAGTTAGTATAATATAATGACACTTGATCAACATGATTATATTACAGTAATTCATGCTGAGTTTCTAAATGGAACATGATGATTCACAGATCATAACGTCATCATGTGCTATGTTACACGACTCTTGTATTCTCTTTGATCTCTAAATATCAAGAAAATATTTCTTGATGATTCGGCCTTTTCCGAGGTATTCTGGAAATTTGATAAGTCAAGATCATGCCATTACAATTTTCTTCCTAGAATATTAACAATGTTCATTCCGAAATTTATA
Organism: Rutidosis leptorrhynchoides; assembly: GCF_046630445.1. Lineage (NCBI taxonomy): Eukaryota > Viridiplantae > Streptophyta > Magnoliopsida > Asterales > Asteraceae > Rutidosis > Rutidosis leptorrhynchoides. The sequence continues at coordinate 218,615,221 of NC_092342.1, forward strand.
TCTGCGAATTCTGGACCATTACAAGCGGTGCTTAATCGCAAGAAGAAGAAACGAAAGGACAAAGCTCTGAACTAGAAATGGGAGAATAAATCATAGCAAATAGAAGAGAGCATTAACTGTGGATGACAATGATTATAGAAGAAGCAAGGACTTTGAAATATAAGGGAAGATATAAAACCCAACAACAACCCAAAAATCACAAACCGTATATATCAATGCATATAGCAATATAAAGACACGGGAGAACTAAAAACACTATAAAACCAAGAGTATAGTAGAAGTAAATAGATTCTTCTGGAGGCAGATGAAAAAGAAGAGCGACAAATATGAAAGTGAGGAGTATATCAAGAATCAGCACTGGATGAAGCATATTGACAAATACTTTAAAATATGAGTTGAGAAGGTGTGAGTTGTAAGAAAACAAATGAGGTGGATTTATAGTGAAATATCCGACAGAGAAATCAAAATGGATTATCGCATTAATTCGAAGAGGATCATAATTTCCTTAATCGCCAAATAATCAAATCCAATATAGATTACAAAGATTTTCTTTTCGGAGATCAATCGTGATGACGTCAAAAGATACGACGAATCATTATTATCTTATTTCATTCATTTACGATAACTTCACTCACACGCTTCGAGTATCGAATTATTTTATCCATTCTTCTTGAACATGATAAAACTCTATAATCGTTATAATAACATTCTCATTGTTAGTCATGACGACCTCTATCAAATTTCGGGGACGAAATTTCTTTAACAGGTAGGTACTGTGATGACCCGGAAATTTCCGACCAAATTTAAACTTTAATCTTTATATTATTCCGACACGATAAGCAAAGTTTGTTAAGTTAAATCTCAAGAATTTTAAACTGTGTTCATACATTCATTATAACCTCGACCAAATTCCGACGATTCACGAACCGTTATATATAAATAGATATGTATATGTATATATATATTATAACTTGAGAATATTAATAAAGTATTAAACGTATAATACTTTACACGAACGTATTTGTTTCAATATGATTTTCGACGAAATTAAAAAATATATATATTAAATGATTGAATTATCAGAAACATTGAATTATGATTACAAGTCTCTGTTGAGAGGTCCACTATGATTTGAGAAAATCTATTCCTCTTAACGATATTCAGAATAATTTGTAAAGCTATTTATAAATAAAAACAAAAAGTGTCATTTACGAAAGTTAGACAAAAGTTAGTGGAGAATTGGTTTCCATAATATTCTATTAATCTATTTTCAAACGTACAAAGACGTTTTCAGTTTAAAAAGAACTTTATTATTAAAACGTATATAACTTTTATAAATATCTAGAATCACTTTTGACAACTCATTACTTAACCAGTATAATAAATATAATGATATTTATATTTTATTTCATTAAATATATATAACGATTTAAATTAATATTATATATATTTATACACGTATTATACATACATAGTTTTTATACTTTAACTTTACCTTGACTTTACTTTTACTTTACTTTAACTTTAATAATTCACTTTAATAATTCATACTTTAATAATTCACTTTAATAATTCATACTTTAATAATTCACTTTAATAATTCATACTTTAATAATTTATTTTAATAATTCATACTTTAATAATTCACTTTAATAATTCATACTTTAATAATTCACTTTAATAATTCATACTTTAATAATTCACTTTAATAATTCATACTTTAATAATTCACTTTAATAATTCAAAAATCTATTATAAATAGAATTCAATAGGATTCATTATTTCATAGAAACTTGAAAATATATTTCTCTAAACTCTCTCAATCGATTATATATATATATATATATATATATATATATATATATATATATATATATATATATATATATATATATATATATATATATATATATATATATATATATATATATATATATATATATATATATATATATATATATATTTGCTCTGTATTATTTCAATATATTATTAGTATACATAAAATATTACGATGGAGTGCTGTCCGAGTGATTTCAAAATAGTTTTTTTGAATGAGTCGAAGCTAAGGAAATTATGGGTTATAGCTATGGAGGTGATGGGTATGGTTCATGGGTATGCTCGTGAGGTCAATCTAGTGTTTATCATCTCCGTTGTGTCTACGTACTTTCCTGCAATATTGAATCTCAACATTGATACGTTCGTGAATCCGAGGCCAATCTTGCACTTGTTAAATGACGTTATATGTATTTTTACTACAAAATACAGTATTGTGAGTTTCGTTACTCCCTTTTTATATATATTTTTGGGCTGAGAATACATGCGCTGTTTTATAAATGTTTTACCAAATAGGCACAAGTACTAAAACTAATTCTATGTGGGTTTAAACCAGAAATATACCCTTAGCTTGGTAACATTAAACTACTTGTCTATGTACGGTAGGCGTGAATCCTAAAGATAGATCTATTGAGCCTGACAAACCCTATCCTGACTATGGGATGCTTTAGTACTTCGAGGTTATTTTAAACACACCTGATCTGGTGTACTTCAGAGGGTAAAACATGAACGTTAAGGCTTGTTACCGGGTGCCTACAACTTATAGAATACTTTATACACTTGCGAGTGTACATATATTTATAAACAGAAATCTTGTGGTCTATTAATATATTGAAATGATTGTTATGATAAACCTATGAACTCACCAACCTTTTGGTTGACACTTTAAAGCATGTTTATTCTCAGGTATTAAAGAAATCTTCCGCTGTGCATTAGCTCATTTTAAGGATATTACTTGGAGTCATTCATGGCATATTTTGAAAGACGTTGCATTCGAGTCATTGAGTTCATCAAGATTATTATTAAGTCAATTATAGTTGGATGTATTGTAACATCCCGCGTTTTTCCGTTAAATTTATTTTTAACACCGTCTTTTTTTTTAAATAATATCTTTCGCTATTTAAATTCCCAATTTCCGTTGACTAACGTTTATAATATTCTCGTTATTTAATTATAACATCACTCGTCTACTCGAGCGTTTTTTTTAAAATATTCGTTTGGTTAAATCCCGCACCCGCTTCTAAACTCGAGGGACTAAAATTGACACGGGGCAAACTAGTTGACTAGGTCAACTAGTCCACCCCAATCACCACCATTCAATCCCTCCATCTCTCTCTCTTTCTTTTTTTTTTCTCTCAAGAACACAAACATAATTCATCATCTAAATTCGGATCGGGAAGCAAACTTCAAAACAAATTACATATTCGTGATCCTCTCATCATCCTCTTCGATTTGGTACCAATTTCATCCATTTTGGGTAACATTTCTAAAACACTAAATTTCTCTAAATTCGTTTTATATACTTGAAATTGTGTTAGTTAGTGTCTATGGCTCGTGTGTAACATGAATATATGTTTTGTTTGCTCGATTTGTGGTTTGGAGTAACTAGTTTGAGTTTTTGAAATGGGTTTGCTTAATCCTTGATTTTGGATGAGTTAATGTTGTTAGATTGTTAAAGTGCATGTTTTAATTGTGTTACTAGTATCATTAGCTACATTTTGATGTGTAGGTTGATTAAGAAAACTTCAAAAACCCGATTAATGATTTCTTTTGATGTTTGACTAGGGTTTGATAGTTCTTGACATGAACTTTTGGATGCCTAAATGCCATGGAATGTTAATTGTTAGTGTTTAGTAGTAATGTATGCTTCATTACCTTTGAAACGGCATATCATATGTGTGAATTGGATTCCCGAAACTTAAAATGCAATTGATGAACTTGAAACTTTGAAAATGGACTTTTAAATGATCACTTGACGAGAAATCGGTTATGGAAAATGTTGTTTTTGTTTGATGAAACATGTTTAGTTGTGTTCCTTGTCAAAAGAGCTTTCCAACGGTATAAGATACGCTTTCTAATTGTTTACGGTTTGAGTTTTGCGTTTGTTTGAAATTTTACCAAGCCTTGAACAAGTGAAACAGGCCTGGGACCAGGCCACGGCCATTGTCGCGGCGCGACAGGCCTGGCTGCGGCGCGACATAAGCTGCGTCCAGATTCTGTTTCCCTTGACCTTTTTACTAAAAATGTTTGACATGTTCTAGACCTCCAATTTACATGCAACTTGTTTTAACATGCTTATATATGAATAACTAGCATAGAAAAATAGTTCGGGACCCGACCCGAACGTGTTGACTTTTTCGTTGACTTTGACCAAGTTTGACTTTTAGTCAAACTTAACCAAACTTTTATACAATCGTTCTAACATGCTTTTATACTTGATTCTTGCATGAAACTTGACAACGTGATTCACATGCTATACTTAATCGAGTCGTAACGAGCCATAGGACTAATTGAACACATTTCACCCGACCTTGTGTCGTAACCGGTTAATTGATATAACTTACTTGTTTAGGTCAAGGCTAAGCAACTTTCATGCACACGTTTACTTGTTGAAGTACTTTTATACTCGTGCACTCGAGGTGAGATCATAGTCCCACCTTTTCAACAACTTTTTATACTTTTAAATTGTGGGCTGAGAAACATATACTTTGTTACATTTTGTACTACTTGCTTTTATACTTTGAACACAAGTACAAGGAAAACAAACATTCCACAGCGAGTTAGAACAAAAATCCTCGATTCGATTATCATTAGTTACACTTGCAGGGTGTAAGCGAGAACTTATATTGTGTGGCCATACGGGTTTGACAAACCCTCATTACGGACGGTTCGCTACCGTCTACGGATGAAATATATTTTCGAGAATCAGTGTTTGTTCTAGCACTAAGTGATGGGGTATACAATGGAAGGAAACGTTAAGTCTTGATAATTGGGTGCTCGCGAACCAACTTTTGGAATGCAACTTTTGGATGATCAATTTATGGAAATACTAAATCTTGTGGTTCAAAATATAACATTTACTAATACACCTATGATTTCACCAACGTTTTTCGTTGACAGTTTTCTATATGTTTCTCAGGTTCATACATGGCTATTTGATACATGCTTCCGTGTACATTCATACTTGCTTGGGGTCAAGCATACATGCATACACTCTGATTTCTTGCTTGGAGTCAAGCATACATACATGCATACGCTAGTGATAGCACCTTTGGATTCAAACATATTGTTTACATACTTACGCTATTTATAGCAACTGTGATTTTAAACTAATTATGTCGCAAGATATTTCATTTGTACTTTACTACTTTTGTAAACTTAAACTTGTTGTCGATCCGTTTGGTGAACTAAACTTTGCAAGTCATGCACGTTTCAAATGAATGCGACATAATTTTGGTCAAACGCGTCTCATATAGGGACTATGACCACGCAACGGGACCTAAGTAGCGGCGCCGTCAATGACGATTTGGTCGGGTCGTTACAGATGGTATCAGAGCGTTGGTTGTAGGGAACTAGGATGTGCATTAGTGTGTCTAACAGAGTCGTTAGGACGCATTAGTGAGTCTAGACTACAACCGGATAGTTAACATTTGCATTCTGACATACATTTGCTATAGATAGCACTTACTTGACTACTTGTGCATTATACTTGAATCATTCTTAGGCAAACTTTTTAATGGTACCCAACCTTCATCATACGAACTCGTATTCCGCCACTTTTTGGTAACACACGTAAATTCAAGATTCATGCGCGTAAGGATGACAACGACTTCATTAGTCACACTTGTTCGGGAACTCTGTCTCCCGGATTGTTATTTGCCACCGTTTCAACTTACTATCGGTTTTCCACTGGTGTTTCTTACTATCTACTTTTTGGTGTTACTACCATCACTACTCTAGGTGAGTATCGTCATCGCTAAATATCACTACGGTTGCGTACTTTTTGTTATCATGATTCGTTACTCTTTTCGTGCCTAAGGGCATTATCGCTTGACTTGAACCGCATTGACGTGAACAATCAACTATACACTTCCCTCGGGGAACGCATCTTCAGAGTTGCACCAATTCTTTCGATTTAATACGAGTCACGTTTGAGACGTCGTTACATTTTGTTTATTTTAGATTTTCGCGATTACACGAACTTGAATCCATAGAGTGATGTGGGAATGGAGGTATGAGTTAGTGTAATATAACGACACTCGATCAACGTGGTTATATTACGGTAAGACATACCAAAGTTCTACTGACGCATGATGGTGGTTAGACTCGATCAACCTAAACACCACCATGTGCCATGTACATGACTTCATCTTTTCAGGTTTGGACATCCGAAAACTCCGAGAATATTTATAACAACCATACCGGGGACACACCTTCAATTATTGTCAAATTATATTTATGCTTCCGAATGAATTACCGATTCCATTCGACTTCAACCGTATGTCACATGGGTATACTAGCTCGTCCTCGCGCAGTCTTGTTGACTAACTACAATTTACTCGTTATGCTCACATCGGGGCGGAAACTTCTCTTGCATCACCCTCGTACTTCCGGTTCAGGAGGTCCTTATTCTAAATTCGCAATGGAGAGCGACTCTTCACGTCGTACAAATATTCGCCGCGAGGGTGGATAGTCCTAACAATCGTTTTCAAAACCCGATAAGAACTTGCCCCGACGAACGTTTTTGGAAACCGATAAATCTTCCGCGACGCGAATTTTCTTGAGAAACTTGTCCTAGCTAACGTTTTCAATTCCTAGCAAACTTGTTCACTATGCCTTAGGGAAATGTACCCCGTTTCGGATTGAGATCCTCGTTTCACTTCTAGATTTTGGAGTACCTTACAAAAAGCCTCGGGACCGCGTTTAGACATGAGTACCGCGTACCATCCACAACCCGACGGACCGAACAAACATGCAATTTAAACCTTGGAAACCATAATACGAATTTGTATTACCAACTTCAAATTTACTTGAGAAAAGTATTTTCCTTTAACCGAATCCTCGTACTACAATGATTTTCATTCGAGTTTTAACGTCACTCCTTTTGAAACCACATGTGACCGGAAACGTCATTCTCCTTTGTCGAACCAAGTAAACGATGATCAATTCACCGGGGCCGAGGTTATTCATGAGCAACCGAGAAAATTTATTCATATTCAGGCAAAACCCTACGCGACTCGTAATCACCAAGAGCTACGCCGATGTTAGACGTAAACATTTCAAATTCCACGTGGGAAACCGCGTCACGTTAAGAGTCGCACCTTGGAAAGGTGCAATCCGTTTCGGGAAAACGTAGGAAGCTAAATCCGCGATATTTTGATCCTTTAAATTCTTGGGGTGTTTTGGACCCGTCGCTAGCCGTTTAGATTTTCCGACTCATTTTGAGTCTCCGTTTATCCTACATTCGATGTATCAACTCAAAGACGTGTTTTGCGAAACGAGAACTTGTTATCTCCTTTGATGAACTCACTATCGACGATAAACCTCACTTCCTAGGAGGACCGATTGAAACCATGAATCATGGAAGCCAAACCTTAAAACAACATATGATCCCGACCGTCAAAATTCGTGGAAATACTCAAGGACGTACCTTCACTTATTCGTAGAATTTACAACGCAAGATCTCGAGTAAGATTCAACAACTACTACTTCCAACTAAATTTCGGGACGAAATTTATTTTGAGGTGTGGATAATGTAACATCCCGCGTTTTTCCGTTAAATTTATTTTTAACACCGTCTTTTTTTTTAAATAATATCTTTCGCTATTTAAATTCCCAATTTCCGTTGACTAACGTTTATAATATTCTCGTTATTTAATTATAACATCACTCGTCTACTCGAGCGTTTTTTTTAAAATATTCGTTTGGTTAAATCCCGCACCCGCTTCTAAACTCGAGGGACTAAAATTGACACGGGGCAAACTAGTTGACTAGGTCAACTAGTCCACCCCAATCACCACCATTCAATCCCTCCATCTCTCTCTCTTTCTTTTTTTTTTCTCTCAAGAACACAAACATAATTCATCATCTAAATTCGGATCGGGAAGCAAACTTCAAAACAAATTACATATTCGTGATCCTCTCATCATCCTCTTCGATTTGGTACCAATTTCATCCATTTTGGGTAACATTTCTAAAACACTAAATTTCTCTAAATTCGTTTTATATACTTGAAATTGTGTTAGTTAGTGTCTATGGCTCGTGTGTAACATGAATATATGTTTTGTTTGCTCGATTTGTGGTTTGGAGTAACTAGTTTGAGTTTTTGAAATGGGTTTGCTTAATCCTTGATTTTGGATGAGTTAATGTTGTTAGATTGTTAAAGTGCATGTTTTAATTGTGTTACTAGTATCATTAGCTACATTTTGATGTGTAGGTTGATTAAGAAAACTTCAAAAACCCGATTAATGATTTCTTTTGATGTTTGACTAGGGTTTGATAGTTCTTGACATGAACTTTTGGATGCTTAAATGCCATGGAATGTTAATTGTTAGTGTTTAGTAGTAATGTATGCTTCATTACCTTCGAAACGGCATATCATATGTGTGAATTGGATTCCCGAAACTTAAAATGCAATTGATGAACTTGAAACTTTGAAAATGGACTTTTAAATGATCACTTGACGAGAAATCGGTTATGGAAAATGTTGTTTTTGTTTGATGAAACATGTTTAGTTGTGTTCCTTGTCAAAAGAGCTTTCCAACGGTATAAGATACGCTTTCTAATTGTTTACGGTTTGAGTTTTGCGTTTGTTTGAAATTTTACCAAGCCTTGAACAAGTGAAACAGGCCTGGGACCAGGCCACGGCCATTGTCGCGGCGCGACAGGCCTGGCCGCGGCGCGACATAAGCCGCGTCCAGATTCTGTTTCCCTTGACCTTTTTACTAAAAATGTTTGACATGTTCTAGACCTCCAATTTACATGCAACTTGTTTTAACATACTTATATATGAATAACTAGCATAGAAAAATAGTTCGGGACCCGACCCGAACGTGTTGACTTTTTCGTTGACTTTGACCAAGTTTGACTTTTAGTCAAACTTAACCAAACTTTTATACAATCGTTCTAACATGCTTTTATACTTGATTCTTGCATGAAACTTGACAACGTGATTCACATGCTATACTTAATCGAGTCGTAACGAGCCATAGGACTAATTGAACACATTTCACCCGACCTTGTGTCGTAACCGGTTAATTGATATAACTTACTTGTTTAGGTCAAGGCTAAGCAACTTTCATGCACACGTTTACTTGTTGAAGTACTTTTATACTCGTGCACTCGAGGTGAGATCATAGTCCCACCTTTTCAACAACTTTTTATACTTTTAAATTGTGGGCTGAGAAACATATACTTTGTTAAATTTTGTACTACTTGCTTTTATACTTTGAACACAAGTACAAGGAAAAAAAACATTCCACAGCGAGTTAGAACAAAAATCCTCGATTCGATTATCATTAGTTACACTTGCAGGGTGTAAGCGAGAACTTATATTGTGTGGCCATACGGGTTTGACAAACCCTCATTACGGACGGTTCGCTACCGTCTACGGATGAAATATATTTTCGAGAATCAGTGTTTGTTCTAGCACTAAGTGATGGGGTATACAATGGAAGGAAACGTTAAGTCTTGATAATTGGGTGCTCGCGAACCAACTTTTGGAATGCAACTTTTGGATGATCAATTTATGGAAATACTAAATCTTGTGGTTCAAAATATAACATTTACTAATACACCTATGATTTCACCAACGTTTTTCGTTGACAGTTTTCTATATGTTTCTCAGGTTCATACATGGCTATTTGATACATGCTTCCGCGTACATTCATACTTGCTTGGGGTCAAGCATACATGCATACACTCTGATTTCTTGCTTGGAGTCAAGCATACATACATGCATACGCTAGTGATAGCACCTTTGGATTCAAACATATTGTTTACATACTTACGCTATTTATAGCAACTGTGATTTTAAACTAATTATGTCGCAAGATATTTCATTTGTACTTTACTACTTTTGTAAACTTAAACTTGTTGTCAATCCGTTTGGTGAACTAAACTTTGCAAGTCATGCACGTTTCAAATGAATGCGACATAATTTTGGTCAAACGCGTCTCATATAGGGACTATGACCACGCAACGGGACCTAAGTAGCGGCGCCGTCAATGACGATTTGGTCGGGTCGTTACATGTATTATGAAATGGTGTGCATGCCGTCAACTTTCGTTGTAAAGAAAGTTTGTCTTTTAAAAACGAATGCAATGTTTGTAAAATGTATCATATAGAGGTCAAATACCTCGTGATGTAATCAACTATTGTGAATCGTTTATAATGAATATGAACGGGTCATTTCAGATATATTTTACAAACATTGCATTCGTTTTTAAAAGACAAACTTTCATTTCATCAAAAGTTAACGGCATGCATACTATTTCATAATATATCCAACTATAATTGACTTAATAATAATCTTGATGAACTCAATGACTCGAATGCAACGTCTTTTGAAATATGCCATGAATGACTCCAAGTAATATCTCTAAAATGAGCAAATGCGCAGCGGAAGTTTTATTTTAAACCTGAGAGTAAACATGCTTTCAAGTGTCAACCAAAAGGTTGGTGAGTTTATTAGTTTATTGTAAACATTCATTTCCATCATTTTAATAGACCATAAGATTTTTATTTCTCATAAATACACATCTCATATCAGGCATTTCGCAAACTGCATAGAGATAAAAAATCATTCATATGGATTGAACACCGGGTAACCGACCTTAACAAGATGCATATAGAATATCCCCCAGTATACAGCGCGCAGCTAATATACTAAATAATACCTAGAAGTACTAAAGCATCCATACCCTGGATGGGGCTCGTTGGGCCCGATAGATCTACCTTTAGGATTCGCGTCAATTAGGGGCCATTTCCCTAATTCTTAGGTTACTAGACTTGAAGGGGCGATATTCGTTTTAATAATCCAACCATATAATGTAGTTTTAAATACTTGTGTCTATTTCGTAAAACATTTATAAAAGTAGCGCATGTATTCTCAGTCCCGAAAATATATATATATAAAGAGAGTAAATGAAACTCACTATACTGTATTTTGTTGTAAACATACATATGACGACATTGAACAAGTGTAGGATTGGCCTTGGATTCACAAACCTATATCATATTATGTATATTAACACATGTAATGGTAATCGAACAAATTTATATATTATTAGTGATATAATTGTTTTTTAATATATTATATGTTTCATTAATAACTTCATTAAATATATTTATTTTTATATACTTTAAATAGATAATTAATATTTATTACAAAAATAATAATATTGTTGTGTTTTATGTCATAAATATATTTTTATATAGAAAAATCTTTATTTAATATATTAATAATACTAATAATATTAATGATAAAAATAATACAAATTTTAGTAAAAATGGCAAATTTAAAAATAATGATACTTTTAGTAATAACGATAATAATAATAATAATAATAATAATAATAATAATAATAATAATAATAATAATAATAATAATAATAATAATAATACTGATAATAATAACTATAATAATAATTTTACTAATAATAATAATACTACTACTAATATTTAATGATGATAATAATAATAATAATAATAATAATAATAATAATAATAATAATAATAATAATAATAAAAATAAAAATAAAAATAAAATTACCTAATAACAATAATAATAATAATAATAATAATAATAATAATATTAATAATAATAATAATAATAATAATAATAATAATAATAATAATAATAATAATAATAATAATAATAATAATAATAATAATAATAATAATAATAATAATAATAATAATAATAATAATAATAATAAAGATAATAATAATGATAAGTAACAACCTCAAAATAGGCTAAAAAAATAAACTGCCAGCAACTGGACTCGAACCCGCGACCTCTCGAATATCCCACACATGCCTAACCATTAGTCTGTTTCTTATTTCCTGTTACTATAGGGATTCTAATTCCTTTAATCAAATATCTATTTTTATCTTCACAAAATAAACCCGGAACTATTCATCCTCATCAACATCATCACAAAACATCATCTTCATCGTGTTGCATCATCATCATCATCATCATCATTTTTGTAATCATCATCTTTGTCATCGAATTACCATCATATCATCATCAATCATCACGCATCAACTCGTCATCATCCATATGCACCATCATCATCATACATAACCCTCATATTCCTATCATCACCATCAACCTAAGTGTCATCATCAAATATCATCGTCAATGTTAACCATCATAGTAGCCTAACGGGAAGCTGGGTCACAGCCCATTAACATAAACAGAAAGCACGATCCAACAACATTTTCATGAGCCTAAGTTTTCACAAATCCTTAATAATCCTTAATGATCTGGTAAAGAAAAATATATGCGTGCAAATTGTCCCCGTATGACCTCACCACGAATAATAAAATAAAATAAAAATAGCTGTTAATATTCATCATCATCATTGTCATAAACTTATCACCGCATCATCATTAAATCCTTGTTCATCGTGTTATCATCATAATTAGAAACCAGAAATGTACAGTAGCATTAACGGATTTTATATGGTGATCGGAAGGCAGTAGTGAACAACAGTTAAGCCTAGGCTTTGGCTACTGTTATCGAACGGAATTAATGAAACATAAACAGTAGCATTAGTTGCTATTTTGATGGTATCTTAGACCTTTGATCAGCTGCAACAGTGGCGATGACTTCACCCTAAAAAATGATCGAAGGAGGTGGTGGTCTAGTGGTGGTTGTCATGATCGCAAGAGGGTTGAGAGTTGGTGAAGTAGTAACAGGAAATAATCGAAGTAAAAATGGTGGTGTTAATTTGAAATGATTTGAGGCGGGTTTCGATTATGTTTAATGATCACGGTGATGGTGATTTATGGTAGTGGTGGTGTTGTGGGGTGGTGAAAATGGGTTTCACGATGGTTGTGGTGGTGGATCACGTAGGGTGCCCAGGTGGCGGTTCGTGGTTTCGGATTATGGTGGTTGCCGGTGCATGAGAGTGTGTGTCGATGAAGGTGATGGGTTTCGTGGTGTTGTGGTGAAGGTGGTGGTGATGTAGGTTGTTGGAGATGGTTGTAGGTCGTTAGGAGGTGATACGAGGTGATGGTGGCTCCTGTGATGGAAGTCGGGTGTTTAGAGATGGTGAGTGATTCTTCTTCCTCATCACTGGATATATACATATAGAGATATATACCATATAATACACACAATCATATTTATAATATTAATATTAATATTAATTTTAATATAATAACAATAATTGAAATATACAACTTGCAGGAATGAGAATGAGGACAATATACAAATAATTTAGCTTGTTAGTGGTTAGCATCAAACACCGAAGGATAATTGGATACACAGTAAATTTTCACTTTACATATTAATTAATTAATTAAGATTAAAAAAATGTGTCATATGTTATCCGTCACCATTCACAGACTAAATTTCATTTTCTGTTGTTAATTAGTGGCGGATAAAAGGTTTTGAAAAAATCCCAAATTTTTAAATTAACTATATTTATTTATTTTGGTCATTATGATATAAAATTCGATCATTAATTTATTAAATAAAAATTACATCAACTGTCCCTCTCATTTATGGGTGAAATATACAAAGTGTTAAAACTTAACAAATAGTTCCTAAATACATTTTTAATAAGCCTAAAATTTATAGAACTCATTTTCGTATCACCATTTATTTTAAAATTACATAAGTTTGAATTTAACTTACTTAATATCAATCGGAACATCAAACGAGTATTACAATCATTTAATATTTATTTATATTTTTTTAATATACCTTATTTATATATATAGATATATTTTAAATAATAATTATTATAATAT